>NW_025963308.1:0-56960 GCF_020740725.1 Corvus hawaiiensis | reverse complement strand
CCTCAGGCCCTGTTCCCGCAGCCATTCCCGATCCCATTCCCGATCCCAATCCTGATCCCATGGAATTCCCGACCCCACACTCACAGGAACACCTCAGGCCCTGTTCCTGCAGCCATTCCCGATCCCATTCCCGATCCCAATCCCGATCCCATGGAATTCCCGACCCCACACTCACGGGAACACCTCAGGCCCTGTTTCCGCAGCCCCACCAGGAGCCCCTCGCAGACCCCACAGAACGCGGGGCGCGAGAACTGCGCCAGCGCCCAGCGGTGCCGCCCGTCCTCCTCCAGATCCTACAGGGGAACAAAAACCACCCCAAACTGACCTAAACCGACCCAAACTGACCCCAAACTGACCCAAACCGACCCAAACCGACCCCAAACCGACTGCCCGTCCTCCTCCAGATCCTACAGGGGAACGAAAACCACCCCAAACCGACCCAAACCACCCCAAACTGACCCAAACCACCCCAAACCGATCCCAAACTGACCCAAACTGACCCCAAACTGACCCAAACCGACCCAAACTGACCCAAACCACCCCAAACTGACCCAAACCGACCCCAAACCGACCCAAAACTGACCCAAACCGACCCAAACCAACCCCAAACTGACCCAAACCACCCCAAACTGACCCAAACTGACCCAAACCGACCCAAACCGATCCCAAACCGACCCCAAACCACCCCAAACCGACACAAACCACCCCAAACCGATCCCAAACTGACCCAAACTGACCCCAAACTGACCCAAACCGACCCAAACTGACCCAAACCACCCCAAACTGACCCAAACCGACCCCAAACCGACCCAAAACTGACCCAAACCGACCCAAACCAACCCCAAACTGACCCAAACCACCCCAAACTGACCCAAACTGACCCAAACCGACCCAAACCGATCCCAAACCGACCCAAACCGACCCCAAACCACCCCAAACCGACCCAAACCGACCCCAAACCGACCCAAACCGATCCCAAACTGACCCCAAACTGACCCAAACCGACCCAAACTGACCCAAACCACCCCAAACCGACCCAAACCGACCCCAAACCGACCCAAAACTGACCCAAACCGACCCAAACCAACCCCAAACTGACCCAAACCACCCCAAACTGACCCAAACTGACCCAAACCGACCTAAACCGATCCCAAACCGACCCAAACCGACCCCAAACCACCCCAAACCGACCCAAACCGACCCCAAACCGATCCCAAACTGACCCAAACCGACCCCAAACCGATCCCAAACTGACCCAAACCACCCCAAACTGACCCAAACCGACCCCAAACCGACCCAAAACTGACCCAAACCGACCCAAACCAACCCCAAACTGACCCAAACCACCCCAAACTGACCCAAACTGACCCAAACCGACCCAAACCGATCCCAAACCGACCCAAACCGACCCCAAACCACCCCAAACCGACCCAAACCAACCCCAAACCGATCCCAAACTGACCCAAACCGATCCCAAATCGACCCAAACCGACCCAAACCGACCCAAACCACCCCAAACTGACCCAAACCGACCCAAACCGACCCCAAACCGACCCCAAACTGACCCAAACTGACCCCAACTGATCCAAACCGACCCAAACTGACCCCAAACTGATCCCAAACCGACCCAAACCGATCCCAAACTGACCCAAACCACCCCAAACTGATCCCAAACCGACCCAAACCGACCCAAAACTGACCCAAACCGACCCAAACCAACCCCAAACCGACCCAAACCAACCCCAAACTGACCCAAACTGACCCAAACCGACCCAAACCGATCCCAAACCGACCCAAACCGACCCCAAACCACCCCAAACCGACCCAAACCGATCCCAAACCGACCCAAACCGATCCCAAACTGACCCCAAACTGACCCAAACCGACCCAAACTGACCCAAACCACCCCAAACCGACCCAAACCGACCCCAAACCGACCCAAAACTGACCCAAACCGACCCAAACCAACCCCAAACTGACCCAAACCACCCCAAACTGACCCAAACTGACCCAAACCGACCCAAACCGATCCCAAACCGACCCAAACCGACCCCAAACCACCCCAAACCGACCCAAACCGACCCCAAACCGATCCCAAACTGACCCAAACCGACCCCAAACCGATCCCAAACTGACCCAAACCGACCCAAACCAACCCCAAACTGACCCAAACCACCCCAAACTGACCCAAACTGACCCAAACCGACCCAAACCGATCCCAAACCGACCCAAACCGACCCCAAACCGATCCCAAACTGACCCAAACCGACCCCAAACCGATCCCAAACTGACCCAAACCACCCCAAACTGACCCAAACCGACCCCAAACCGACCCAAAACTGACCCAAACCGACCCAAACCAACCCCAAACTGACCCAAACCACCCCAAACTGACCCAAACTGACCCAAACCGACCCAAATCACCCCAAACTGACCCAAACCGACCCAAACCGACCCCAAACTGACCCCAAACTGACCCCAACTGACCCAAACCGACCCAAACCAACCCAAACTGACCCAAACCGACCCAAACCACCCCAAACTGACCCAAACTGACCCCAAACCGACCCCAGAGCGACCCCAAAAGTGCCCCCGACCCCACAGTGACCCCAAACTGACCCCAGAGCACCCCCAAAGTGCCTCCTGACCCCAAACTGACCCCAAACTGACCCCGACCCCAAACCGACCAGAAACTGACCCCAAAAGTGCCCCCCAACCCCAAAGCGACCCCAAACCGACCCTAAACTGACCCCAGAGCGACCCCGAAGTGCCCCCCGACCCCAAAAGTGCCTCCCCCGACCCCAAACCGACCCCAAAGTGCCTCCCGACCCCAAACTGACCCCAGAGCGACCCCAAAGTGCCCCCGACCCCAAACCAACCACAAACCGACCCCAAAGCCACCCCAAAGTGCCCCCCGACGTCAAACCGACCCCAAACCGACCCCAAAGTGCCCCCGACCCCAAACCGACCCCAAACCGACCCCAAACCGACCCCAAAAGTGTCCCCGACCCCAAACTGACTCCGGAGCGACCCCGAAGTGCCCCCCGACCCCAAACTGACCCCAAACCGACCCCAAAGTGCCTCCCGACCCCAAATCGACCCCAAACTGACCCCAGAGCGACCCCAAAGTGCCCCCCGACCCCAAACTGACCCCCGGAGCGACCCCAAAAGTGCCTCCGGCCCCAAACTGACCCCCGGAGCGACCCCAAAAGTGCCTCCGAAGTGCCCCCCGACCCCAAAGCGACCCCAAAGCGACCCCAAAGCGACCCCAAAAGCGCCCCCGAGCCCGCACGGACCCCGTCGAGCCCCAGCAGGGCGAGCAGGGGCGCGCTGGTGCCGCCGCCCCGCAGCCACTCCCGCAGCGTCACCGTCCCGCTGCCGTCCCGGTCCACGTCCCGCATCATCTCCTGTAGGATCTGCGGGAAAAACGGGGATTTCGGGCAACCTCCCAGCTCCGGGGACCCCCCCCCCGGCCCCAAAATCCACCCCCTGCACCCCAAAATCCACCCCCCGGCCCCAAAATCCATCCCCCGGCCCTAAAATCCATCCCCCGGCCCTAAAAACATCCCCGGGCCCTAAATCCACCCCCCGGCCCCAAAATCAACTCCCCGCACCCCAAAAACATCCCCCGCACCCCAAAATCCACCCCCCGGCCCCAAAATCCATCCCCCGGCCCTAAAAACACTCCCCGACCCCAAAAACACCCCCTGACCCCAAAATCCACCCCCTGCACCCCAAAATCCACCCCCCGACCCCAAAAACATCCCCCAGCCCCAAAATCCACCCCCCGGCCCCAAAATCCACCCCCTGCACCCCAAAATCCACGCCCCGGCCCCAAAATCCACCCCCTGGTCCCAAAATCCACCCCTGCACCCCAAAATCCACCCCCCGCACCCCAAAAACACCCCCCGCACCCCAAAATCCAGCCCCCGGCCCCAAAATCCACCCCCCGGTCCCAAAATCCATCCCCCGGCCCTAAAAACATCCCCCGGCCCCAAAAACATCCCCCGAGCCCCAAAATCCACCCCCTGCACACCAAAATCCACCCCCCGGCCCCAAAAATCCATCCCCCGGCCCTAAAAACATCTCCCGGGCCCAAAATCCACCCCCTGCACCCCAAAATCCACTCCCCGCACCCCAAAAACATCCCCCGCACCCCAAAATCCACCCCGCGGTCCCAAAATCCACCCCCTGCACCCCGAAATCCACCCCCCGACCCCAAAAACATCCCCCAGCCCCAAAATCCACCCCCGCACCCCAAAATCCACCCCCCAGACCCCAAAAACTTCCCCCCCCCCCCGTTACCGGTCTGAGCTCGGTGACATCCCAGTCCCGGTACTGGGCCACCCTCATCATCTGCGCGACGATGCGATCGAGCTCCTGTGGGGTCAGGGGGGCAGTGAGACCCCCCCGATCCTATAGAGACCCCCCCCATCCTATAGAGACCTCCCCCGATCCTATAGAAACCCCCCCCGATCCTACAGAGACCCCCGAGAGTCCCCCCGATCCTATAGAGAACCCCCGATCCTATAGAGACCCCCGAGAGTCCCCCCGATCCTATAGAGACCCCCCGATCCTATAGAGACCCCCGAGAGTCCCCCCGATCCTACAGAGACCCCCCGATCCTATAGAGACCCCCGAGAGTCCCCCCGATCCTACAGAGACCCCCCCGATCCTACAGAGACCCCCCCGATCCTACAGAGACCCCCCCCGATCCTATAGAAACCCCTCCCGATCCTATAGAGACCCCTGAGAGTCCCCCCGATCCTATAGAGACCCCCCGATCCTATAGAGACCCCCGAGAGTCCCCCCGATCCTATAGAGACCCCCCGATCCTACAGAGACCCCCGAGAGTCCCCCCGATCCTATAGAGACCCCCCGATCCTACAGAGACCCCCCCGATCCTATAGAGACCCCCCGATCCTACAGAGACCCCCGAGAGTCCCCCCGATCCTATAGAGAACCCCCGATCCTACAGAGACCCCCGAGAGTCCCCCCGATCCTACAGAGACCCCCCGATCCTATAGAGACCCCCGAGAGTCCCTCCGATCCTACAGAGACCCCCCCGATCCTATAGAGACTCCCCCGATCCTACAGAGACCCCCCGATCCTATAGAGACCCCCGAGAGTCCCCCCGATCCTACAGAGACCCCCCCGATCCTATAGAGACCCCCCGATGCCATAGAGACCCCCGAGAGTCCCCCCGATCCCATAGAGACCCCCCGATCCTATAGAGCCCCCCCGATCCCATAGAGACCCCCCCCGATCCTATAGAGACCCCCCCGATCCTACAGAGACCCCCGAGAGTCCCCCCGATCCTATAGAGCCCCCCCGATCCCATAGAGACCCCCCGATCCTATAGAGACCCCCCCCGATCCTATAGAGACCCCCCGATCCCATAGAGACCCCCCGATCCTATAGAGACCCCCCCGATCCTACAGAGACCCCCGAGAGTCCCCCCGACCCTATAGAGACCCCCCCGATCCTATAGAGACCCCCCAGATCCTATAGAGACCCCCGAGAGTCCCCCCGATCCCATAGAGACCCCCCGATCCTATAGAGACCCCCCGATCCTATAGAGACCCCCCCGATCCTATAGAGACCCCCGAGAGTCCCCCCGATCCTATAGAGACCACCCCGATCCTACAGAGACCCCCCCGACCCTATAGAGACCCCCCCGATCCTATAGACAACCCCCCCGATCTTATAGAGACCCCCGAGAGTCACCCCGATCCTAAAGAGAACCCCCGATCCTACAGAGACCCCCCCGATCCTATAGAGACCCCCCCCGATCCTACAGAGACCCCCTCGATCCTATAGAGACCCCCGAGAGTCCCCCCGATCCTATAGAGACCCCCCCGATCCTATAGAGACTCCCCCGATCCTACAGAGACCCCTCGATCCTATAGAGACCCCCGAGAGTCCCCCCGATCCTATAGAGACTCCTCGATCCTATAGAGGCTTCCCCGATCCTACAGAGACCCCCGAGAGTCCCCCCGATCCTATAGAGACCCCCCCGATCCTACAGAGACCCCCGAGAGTCCCCCCGATCCTATAGAGAACCCCCGATCCTACAGAGACCCCCCCGACCCTATAGAGACCCCCCCGATCCTACAGAGACCCCCCCGATCCTATAGAGACTCCCTCGATCCTATAGAGAACCCCCGATCCTATAGAGACCCCCGAGAGTCCCCCCGATCCTATAGAGAACCCCCGATCCTACAGAGACCCCCCCGACCCTATAGAGACCCCCCCCGATCCTACAGAGACCCCCCCGATCCTATAGAGACTCCCTCGATCCTATAGAGAACCCCCGATCCTATAGAGACCCCCGAGAGTCCCCCCGATCCTATAGAGACCCCCCGATCCTACAGAGACCCCCGAGAGTCCCCCCGATCCTATAGAGACCCCCGAGAGTCCCCCCGATCCTACAGAGACCCCCCCGATCCTATAGAGACTCCCCCGATCCTACAGAGACCCCCGAGAGTCCCCCCGATCCTACAGAGACCCCCCGATCCTACAGAGACCCCTCGATCCTATAGAGACCCCCGAGAGTCCCCCCGATCCTATAGAGACCCCCCCGATCCTATAGAGACTCCCCCGATCCTACAGAGACCCCCTCGATCCTATAGAGACCCCCGAGAGTCCCCCCGATCCTATAGAGACCCCCCCGATCCTATAGAGACCCCCCGATGCCATAGAGACCCCCGAGAGTCCCCCCGATCCTATAGAGACTCCTCGATCCTATAGAGGCTTCCCCGATCCTACAGAGACCCCCGAGAGTCCCCCCGATCCTATAGAGACCCCCCCGATCCTACAGAGACCCCCGAGAGTCCCCCCGATCCTATAGAGAACCCCCGATCCTACAGAGACCCCCCCGACCCTACAGAGACCCCCCCGATCCTATAGAGACCCCCCTCGATCCTATAGAGACCCCCGAGAGTCCCACCGATCCTAAAGAGAACCCCCGATCCTACAGAGACCCCCCCGATCCTATAGAGACCCCCTCGATCCTATAGAGACCCCCGAGAGTCCCCCCGATCCTATAGAGACCCCCCCGATCCTATAGAGACCCCCGAGAGTCCCCCCGATCCTATAGAGACCCCCCGATCCCATAGAGACCCCCGAGAGTCCCCCCGATCCTACAGAGACCCCCGAGAGTCCCCCCGATCCCACAGACCCCCTAAACACCCCCAAAACACCCCCAAATCCACCCCAAACGCCCCCAAATCCCTCCCGACCCCCCAAAATCCCCTCTAAACCTCCCCAGATCCCCCCAAATCCCCCCTAAATCTCCCCAACCCCCCTCCAAATCCCCTCTAAACCTCCCCAAATCCCCCCACGCCTCCAGCCCCCCGAACCCACCCCAAACTCCCCAAAATCCCCCAAAACCCACCCCAAACTTCCCGAAATCCCCCCCCAAACCCCAAAATCCCCCCAAATCCCCCCAAATCCCCCCAAAATCCCCCAAAATCCCCCCTCACCGCGCTGTCCAGGGCCCCGTTCCCGTCCTTGTCGTAGAGTCTGAAAGCGACTTTTGGGGGGCGGGGGGGAACACAGAGGGTCGGGACCCCCCCAAACCCCCTCGGGACCCCCCCAAACCCCCTCGGGACCCCCTAAAACGCCCCGGGACCCCAAAAAACTCCGCCGGGACCCCCAAAATCACCCCTGAGTTGCCCAAAAACTTCCCCGGAATCCCCAAAAAAAAGCCCCGGGAACCCCCTCGGGACCCCCCAAAAACCCCTCGGGATCACCCCAAGACCCCCAAAAATCCCTCGGGACACCCCAAAATCCCCCGAGATCCCCCGAAAAAACCCCAGATCACCTCAAGACCCCCGAAAAAACACCAAATTCCCCCCGGGATCCCCCAAAATCACCCCAAGATCCCCCCAAAAAACCCAAATTCCCCCCGGGACCCCCGAAAAACCCCAAATTCCCTCGGGATCCCCCAAAATCACCCCAAGACCCCCGAAAAAAACCCAAATTCCCCCCGGGATCCCCCCAAAATCACCCCAAAACCCCCGAAAAAACCCCAAATTCCCCCCGGGACCCCCGAAAAACCCCAAATTCCCTCGAGATCCCCCAAAATCACCCCAAGACCCCCCCAAAACCCCAAATTCCCGCCGAGACCCCCAACACTCCCCCGGGACCCCCGAAAAAAACCCCAAATCCCCCTTGAGACGCCCGAAAAACACCGAGACCCCCCCAAAACCAGCCTGGGACGCCCCAAAAAAACCCAAATTCCCCCCGAGATCCCCCAAAACTCCCTCGAGGACTCCCCACAAAAACCCCCAAATTCCCTCCAGGATCCCCCCAAATCACCCCAAGACCCCCGAAAAACCCCCAAATTCCCTCCGGGATCCCCTAAAATCACCCCAAGACCCCCGAAAAACCCCAAATTCCCCCCGGGATCCCCAAAACCCGCCTGGGACCCCCCAAAAAACCCCAAATTCCCCCCGGGATCCCCCAAAATCACCCCAAAACCCCCGAAAAAACCCAAATTCCCGCCGAGACCCCCCCAAATCACCCCAAGACCCCCGAAAAAACCCCAAATTCCCGCCGAGACCCCCAAAATCACCCCAAAACCCCCGAAAAAAAAACCCAAATTCCCCCCGGGACCCCCCAAAACCCAAATTCCCCCCGAGATCCCCCAAAATCACCCCAAGACCCCCGAAAAAAACCCGAATTCCCCCCGGGATCCCTCCAAAATCACCCCAAGACCCGCCAAAAAAACCCAAATTCCCCACGAGACCCCCAAAACTCCCCCGGGACCCCCCAAAAAAACCCAAATTCCCCCCGGGATCCCCCAAAATCACCCCAAGACCCCCGAAAAAACCCCAAATTCCCCCCGGGATCCCCTAAAATCACCCCGAGACCCCCGAAAAACCCCAAATTCCCCCCGGGATCCCCAAAACCCGCCTGGGACCCCCCAAAAAACCCCAAATTCCCCCCGGGACCCCCCAAAATCACCCCAAGACCCCGGAAAAAACCCCAAATTCCCGCCGAGACCCCCAAAATCACCCCAAAACCCCCGAAAAACCCCAAATTACCCCCGGGACCCCCCCAAATCACCCCAAGACCCCCGAAAAAAGCCCCAAATTACCGCCGAGACCCCCAAAATCACCCCAAAACCCCCGAAAAAAAAACCCAAATTCCCCTCGAGACCCCCCAAAACCCAAATTCCCCCCGAGATCCCACCAAATCACCCCAAGACCCCCGAAAAAAAACCCGAATTCCCCCCGGGATCCCTCCAAAATCACCCCAAGACCCCCGAAAAAACCCAAATTCCCCACGAGACCCCCAAAACTCCCCCGGGACCCCCCAAAAAAACCCCAAATTCCCCCCGGTACCCCCCAAAATCACCCCAAGACCCCGGAAAAAAACCCCAAATTCCCCCCGGGATCCCCCAAAATCACCCCAAGACCCCCCAAAAAAACCCAAATTCCCCCCGAGACCCCCAAAACTCCCTCGGGACCCCCGAAAAACCCCAAATTCCCCCCGGGACCCCCCCAAAATCACCCCAAGACCCCCGAAAAAAGCCCCAAATTCCCCCCGGGATCCCCCAAAACCCCAAATTCCCCCCGAGATCCTCCCAAATCACTCCAAGACCCCCGAAAAAAACCCGAATTCCCCCCGGGATCCCCCCAAAATCACCCCAAGATCCCCCCAAAAACCCCAAATTCCCCCCGGGACCCCCCAAAATCACCCCAAGACCCCGGAAAAAAACCCAAATTTCCGCCGAGACCCCCAAAATCACCCCAAAACCCCCGAAAAACCCCAAATTACCCCCGGGACCCCCCCCAATCACCCCAAGACCCCCGAAAAAAGCCCCAAATTCCCGCCGAGACCCCCAAAATCACCCCAAAACCCCCGAAAAAAAAACCCAAATTCCCCTCGAGACCCCCCAAAACCCAAATTCCCCCCGAGATCCCACCAAATCACCCCAAGACCCCCGAAAAAAACCCGAATTCCCCCCGGGATCCCTCCAAAATCACCCCAAGACCCCCGAAAAAACCCAAATTCCCCACGAGACCCCCAAAACTCCCCCGGGACCCCCCAAAAAACCCCAAATTCCCCCCGGGATCCCCCCCAATCACCCCAAGACCCCCGAAAAAACCCCAAATTCCCCCCGGGATCCCCTAAAATCACCCCAAGACCCCCCAAAAAAACCCAAATTCCCCACGAGACCCCCAAAACTCCCCCGGCACCCCCCAAAAACCCCCAAATTCCCCCCGGGATCCCCCAAAATCACCCCAAGACCCCCCAAAAAAACCCAAATTCCCGCTGAGACCCCCAATTCTCCCCCGGCACCCCCCCAAAAAACCCCAAATTCCCCCCGGTACCCCCCCAAAATCACCCCAAGACCCCGGAAAAAAACCCCAAATTCCCCCCGGGATCCCCCAAAATCACCCCAAGACCCCCCAAAAAAACCCAAATTCCCCCCGAGACCCCCAAAACTCCCTCGGGACCCCCGAAAAACCCCAAATTCCCCCCGGGACCCCCCCAAAATCACCCCAAGACCCCCGAAAAAACCCCAAATTCCCCCCGGTACCCCCCAAAACCCCAAATTCCCCCCGAGATCCTCCCAAATCACTCCAAGACCCCCGAAAAAAACCCGAATTCCCCCCGGGACCCCCCAAAATCACCCCAAGACCCCGGAAAAAAACCCAAATTTCCGCCGAGACCCCCAAAATCACCCCAAAACCCCCGAAAAACCCCAAATTACCCCCGGGACCCCCCCCAAATCACCCCAAGACCCCCGAAAAAAAGCCCCAAATTCCCGCCGAGACCCCCAAAATCACCCCAAAACCCCCGAAAAAAACCCCAAATTCCCCCCGGGACCCCCCAAAACCCAAATTCCCCCCGGGATCCCCCCAAAATCACCCCAAGACCCCCCAAAAAAACCCAAAATTCCCGCCGAGACCCCCAAAACTCCCCCGGGACCCCCCAAAAAAACCCAAATTCCCCCCGAGACCCCCAACACTCCCCCGGGACCCCCCAAAAAACTCCAAATTCCCTCCAGGATTCCCCCAAAATCACCCCAAGACCCCCCCAAAAAACCCAAATTCCCCCCGGCATCCCCCCAATCACCCCAAGACCCCCCCAAAAAAACCCAAATTCCCCCCGGGATCCCCAAAATCACCCCAAAACCCCCGAAAAACCCCAAATTCCCCTTGGGACCCCCCCAAAACCCCAAATTCCCCCCGGGATCCCCCAAAATCACTCCAAGACCCCGGAAAAAAACCCCAAATTCCCCCCGGGATCCCCCCAAAATCACCCCAAGACCCCCCAAAAAAACCCAAATTCCCGCCGAGACCCCCAAAACTCCCCCGGGACCCCCCAAAAAACCCCAAATCCCCCCTCACACTCGAGTTTGTCCTCGGGCCGGCCCCGCTCCAGCAGCGCCAGGGCACAGGAGACGTCGCTGAGGCTGACGCGGCCACTGCCTGGGGAGGGGGGACACCGTGAGACCCCCCAAAAACCCCAAATGCACCCCAAAACCAATCCCGGCATCCCCAAAACCCCAAAAAACCCCACCCGGCACCTCAAAAAATACACCCCCCCAAAAAAACCCACCCCAAAACAACACAGGGATGTCCTGAAAATACAAATATACGCGGGACCCTCCCCAAAAAATACCCGGGACCCGCCCAAAAATATCCGGGATCCTAAAAATATAGCCGGGATCCAAAAAAAAGCCCCAAAACCAGTCCCGGGACCCCAAAAAACCCCCAAATGCCAACAGCGGGACCCCAAAAATACACTCGGGACCCCCAAAAAAACCCCAAAACCAGTCCCGGGACCCCAAAAAACCCCAAATCCCAACGGCGAGACCCCAAAAATACACTCGGGACCCCCCAAAAAAAAACCCCAAAACCAGTCCCGGGACCCCAAAAAAGCCCAAATGCCAACAGCGGGACCCCAAAAATACACTCGGGACCCCCAAAAAAACCCCAAAACCAGTCCCGGGACCCCAAAAAAACCCAGATTCCAACGGCGGGACCCCAAAAATACACTCGGGACCCCCAAAAAAACCCCAAAACCAGTCCCGGGACCCCAAAAAACCCCAAATCCCAACGGCGGGACCCCAAAAATACACTCGGGACCCCAAAAAAAACCCCAAAACCAGTCCCGGGACCCCAAAAAAACCCCAAATGCCAACAGCGGGACCCCAAAAATACACTCGGGACCCCAAAAAAACCCCAAAACCAGTCCCGGGACCCCAAAAAACCCCCAAATGCCAACGGCGGGACCCCAAAAATACACTCGGGACCCCAAAAAAACCCCCAAAACCAGTCCCGGGACCCCAAAAAACCCCAAATCCCAACGGCGGGACCCCAAAAATACACTCGGGACCCCCAAAAAAACCCCAAAAACCAGTCCCGGGACCCCAAAAAAACCCCAAATGCCAACAGCGGGACCCCAAAAATACACTCGGGACCCCCAAAAAAACCCCCAAAACCAGTCCCGGGACCCCAAAAAACCCCCAAATGCCAACGGCGGGACCCCAAAAATACACTCGGGACCCCCAAAAAAACCCCAAAACCAGTCCCGGGACCCCAAAAAAACCCAGATTCCAACCGCGGGACCCCAAAAATACACTCGGGACCCCCAAAAAAACCCCAAAACCAGTCCCGGGACCCCAAAAAAGCCCAAATCCCAACGGCGGGACCCCAAAAATACACTCGGGACCCCCAAAAAAAACCCCAAAACCAGTCCCGGGACCCCAAAAAACCCCAAATCCCAACGGCGGGACCCCAAAAATACACTCGGGACCCCAAAAAAAACCCCAAAACCAGTCCCGGGACCCCAAAAAACCCCAAATCCCAACGGCGGGACCCCAAAAATACACTCGGGACCCCCCCAAAAAAACCCCCAAAACCAGTCCCGGGACCCCAAAAAAACCCCAAATCCCAACGGCGGGACCCCAAAAATACACTCGGGACCCCCAAAAAAACCCCAAAAACCAGTCCCGGGACCCCAAAAAAACCCCAAATGCCAACGGCGGGACCCCAAAAATACACTCGGGACCCCCAAAAAAACCCCCAAAACCAGTCCCGGGACCCCAAAAAACCCCCAAATGCCAACGGCGGGACCCCAAAAATACACTCGGGACCCCCAAAAAAACCCCAAAACCAGTCCCGGGACCCCAAAAAAACCCAGATTCCAACCGCGGGACCCCAAAAATACACTCGGGACCCCCAAAAAAACCCCAAAACCAGTCCCGGGACCCCAAAAAAGCCCAAATCCCAACGGCGGGACCCCAAAAATACACTCGGGACCCCCAAAAAAACCCCAAAACCAGTCCCGGGACCCCAAAAAACCCCAAATCCCAACGGCGGGACCCCAAAAATACACTCGGGACCCCAAAAAAAAACCCCAAAACCAGTCCCGGGACCCCCAAAAAACCCCAAATGCCAACGGCGGGACCCCAAAAATACACTCGGGACCCCCAAAAAAACCCCAAAACCAGTTCCGGGACCCCAAAAAAGCCCAAATGCCAACAGCGGGACCCCAAAAATACACTCGGGACCCCCAAAAAAACCCCAAAAACCAGTCCCGGGACCCCAAAAAAACCCAGATTCCAACCGCGGGACCCCAAAAATACACTCGGGACCCCCAAAAAAACCCCAAAACCAGTCCCGGGACCCCAAAAAACCCCAAATCCCAACGGCGGGACCCCAAAAATACACTCGGGACCCCAAAAAAAAACCCCAAAACCAGTCCCGGGACCCCCAAAAAACCCAGATTCCAACCGCGGGACCCCAAAAATACACTCGGGACCCCCAAAAAAACCCCAAAACCAGTCCCGGGACCCCCAAAAAACCCAGATTCCAACCGCGGGACCCCAAAAATACACTCGGGACCCCAAAAAAAAACCCCAAAACCAGTCCCGGGACCCCAAAAAACCCCAAATGCCAACAGCGGGACCCCAAAAATACACTCGGGACCCCCAAAAAAACCCCAAAAACCAGTCCCGGGACCCCAAAAAAACCCAGATTCCAACCGCGGGACCCCAAAAATACACTCGGGACCCCCAAAAAAACCCCAAAAACCAGTCCCGGGACCCCAAAAAAGCCCAAATGCCAACAGCGGGACCCCAAAAATACACTCGGGACCCCCAAAAAACCCCAAAACCAGTCCCGGGACCCCAAAAAAACCCCAAATGCCAACGGCGGGACCCCAAAAATACACTCGGGACCCCCAAAAAAACCCCAAAACCAGTCCCGGGACCCCAAAAAAAACCCCAAATCCCAACGGCGGGACCCCAAAAATACACTCGGGACCCCCAAAAAAACCCCAAAAACCAGTCCCGGGACCCCAAAAAAGCCCAAATCCCAACGGCGGGACCCCAAAAATACACTCGGGACCCCCAAAAAAACCCCAAAAACCAGTCCCGGGACCCCAAAAAAACCCAGATTCCAACCGCGGGACCCCAAAAATACACTCGGGACCCCCAAAAAAACCCCAAAACCAGTCCCGGGACCCCAAAAAAACCCCAAATGCCAACGGCGGGACCCCAAAAATACACTCGGGACCGCAAAAAACCCATCCGGGACCCCCGAAAACCCCAAAAAACGACTCTGGGACTTCAAAAATCCACCCGGGACCCCCCAAAAAAACCCCAAACCAGCAGCGAGACCCCCAAAAATGCACTCGGCACCCCCCAAAAAAACCCTAAAACAACACCAGGGACCCCAAAACAACCTCAGGACCCCCAAGAATCGCCCAGGATCCCAAAAAACCCACCCGGGACCCCCCAAAACCCCAAAAAACCGGAAAAAACTCGGAAAAAACCCCCCCAAAAGCCCCCCAAAACCCCAAAATCCCCCAAAACAACCCCAAAAAGCCCCCCCGAGCCCCCTCCTCACCATTTTGCCTCAGGAAGGAGATGAAAAAGCGGCACTGGAGCCCCCCCAGGACCCCAAAAACACCCCCGGGACACCCAAAAAACCGGAAAAAAAAACCCCAAAAAAACCCCAAAAAACCCAGAAAAAAATCCCAAAAAAACCCCAAAATCCCCCAAAATAACCCCAAAAAGCCCCCCCGAGCCCCCTCCTCACCATTTTGCCCCTGGAAGGAGCCGAAGAGGCGGCGCTGGAGCCTCCCCGAGACCCTCAAAAAACCCCCCCAAAACCCGAAACAACTCGGAAAAAAACCCCCAAAAAACCCAAAAAAACCCCCCAAAAAACCCAAAAAAACCCAAAATCCCCCAAAACAACCCCAAAAAGCCCCCCCGAGCCCCCTCCTCACCATTTTGCCCCTGGAAGGAGCCGAAGAGGCGGCGCTGGAGCCTCCCCGGGACCCTCAAAAAACCCCCCCAAAACCCGAAAAAACTCGGAAAAAAACCCCAAAAAAACCCAAAAAAAACCCCCAAAAAACCCAAAAAACCCCAAAATCCCCCAAAACAACCCCAAAAAGCCCCCCCGAGCCCCCTCCTCACCATTTTGCCCCTGGAAGGAGCCGAAGAGGCGGCGCTGGAGCCTCCCCGGGACCCTCAAAAAACCCCCCCAAAACCCGAAAAAACTCGGAAAAAAACCCCAAAAAAACCCAAAAAAAACCCCCAAAAAACCCAAAAAACCCCCAAATCCCCCAAAACAACCCCAAAAAGCCCCCCCGAGCCCCCTCCTCACCATTTTGCCCCTGGAAGGAGCCGAAGAGGCGGCGCTGGAGCCCCCCCGGGACCCCCTCGGCCCCCAGGAAGCGGCGCAGGAACAGCGAGAAGCCCTCGAAGTCCAGGCTCTGGGGGGGGGAATTTGGGGAGGGGTCGCAGCTGGAGCAGCCCCCTCCCCAAATTGGAGAGGTCCCGGAGGGGTCCCGGAGGAGTTTGGGGGGGATTTGGGGAGGGGTCTCACCTCGGGGAGGTCGGAGAAATCCTGAAGGACATCCTGGACACGGCGGGGGCTGTCTGGGGGGGGGGATTTGGGGAGGGGGCTTCGGTGAGACCCCTCCTCAATATGTGAGACCCCTCCCCAGGTGCCCAGACCCCTCCCCAGGTGTGCAGAGACCCCTCCTCAATATAGGAGACCCCTCCCCAAATGTGCGACCCCTCCCCAGGTGTGAGACCCCTCCCCAAATGTGAGACCCCTCCTCAATATCTGAGACCCCTCCTCAATATGTGAGACCCCTCCCCAGGTGCCCAGGCCCTTCCCCAGGTGTGAGACCCCTCCTCAACATCTGAGACCCCTCCCCAACATCTGAGACCCCTCCCCAGGTGTGCGCAGGCCCCTCCCCAATATAGGAGACCCCTCCCCAAATGTGAGACCCCTCCTCAATATCTGAGACCCTTCCCCAGATGTGAGATCCCTCCCCAGATGTGCCCAGACCCCTCCCCAGGTATGAGACCCCTCCCCAATATAGGAGACCCCTCCCAAACATCTGAGACCCCTCCCCAGGTGTGCAGAGACCCCTCCCCAAATGTGAGACCCCTCCCCATGTGCCCAGACCCCTCCCCAGGTGTGCAGAGACCCCTCCCCAAATGTGAGACCCCTCCCCAGGTGTACCCAGACCCCTCCCCAGGTATGAGACCCCTCCCCAGGTGTGCCCAGACCCCTCCCCAACATCTGAGACCTCTCCCCAAATATGAGACCCCTCCCCAATATCTCAGACTCCTCCCCAGGTGTGAGACCCCTCCCCAACATCTGAGACCCCTCCCCAGGTGTGCGCAGGCCCCTCCCCAATATAGGAGACCCCTCCCCAAATGTGAGACCCCTCCTCAATATCTGAGACCCCTCCCCAGATGTGAGACCCCTTTCCAGATGTGCCCAGACCCCTCCCCAGGTATGAGACCCCTCCCCAATACAGGAGACCCCTCCCAAACATCTGAGACCCCTCCCCAAATGTGAGACCCCTCCCCAGGTGTGCCCAGACCCCTCCCCAGGTGAGACCCCTCCCCACTCACAGTCCAGGTATTTTTGCAGCTCCGCGAAGTCCGAGGGGCTCAGGGGGGCCCAGGGCTGGGGGGGCTCCATGGCTGGGGGGACACGGGATGGACAGATGGACAGATGGACATGGGATGGACAGATGGACAGAAGGACACGGGATGGACACAGGATGGACACGGGATGCACACAGGAATGGACAGATGGACATGGGATGGACAGATGGACACGGGATGGACACAGGAATGGACAGATGGACACGGGGATGGACACGGGATGGACAGATGGACACGGGGATGGACACGAGGATGGACAGATGGACAGATTGACACAGGATGGACAGATGGACACGGGATGGACTCAGGGATGGACACGGGATGGACACAGGGATGGACATGGGATGGACAGATGGATGGACATGGGATGGACATGGGATGGACAGATGGATAGATTGACACAGGATGGACAGATGGACACGGGATGGACTCGAGATGGACACAGGGATGGATGGACACGGGATGGACACAGAGATGGACACAGAGATGGATACGGGGATGGACATGGGGATGGACAGATGGACACAGGACGGACTCAAGGATGGACACTGGACACGGACATGGGATGGACACAGGAATGGACTCAGGATGGACAAACGGACTCGGGATGGACACAGGATGGACACAGGATGGACAGATGGACACAGGGATGGACACAGGGATGGACACGGGGATGGACACGGGGATGGACACGAGGATGGACAGATGGATACAGGGATGGACACAGGGATAGACAAATGGACACAGAGATGGACACGGGGATGGACACGGGGATGGACAGATGGACAGATTGACACAGGATGGACAGATGGACACGGGATGGACACGGGGATGGACACGGGATGGACACAGGCATGGACACGGGATGGACACGGGATGGACACGGGGATGGACACGGGATGGACACAGGCATGGACACGGGATGGACACGGGATGGACACGGGGATGGACACGAGGATGGACAGATGGACACAGGGATGGACAGATGAATGGACACAGGATGGACACGGGATGGACTCAGGATGGACTCGGGATGGACACGGGAATGGACAGATGGACACAGGGATGGACACAGGGATGGACAGATGGATGGACATGGGGTGGACACGGGATGGACTCAGGATGGACTCAGGATGGACAGATGGACACAGGGATGGACACGGGATGGACACCCCAAACCCTCCTGGACACCCCCGGACACCCCCGGACACCACCGGACACCCCAAACCCTCCTGGACACCCCTGGACACCCCAAACCCTCCCGGACACCCCCGGACACCCCAAACCCTCCTGGACACCCCCGGACACCCCCGGACACCCCCAAACTCCCCCGCCCCCCCCGGTCTCACCGGTGCAGCCTCACCTGGACACCCCCAAACCCCGCGGGACCCGCCCAGCCCCGGGCAGCGGGGAGAGGAACGGGGCGGCACCGGCCCCTCCCGAACCCCCGGGACCACCCCGGTACCACCCCGGGACCACCCCACGACCCCCCGGTTTTGCCCCGGTACCACCCCAGGACCCGCCGGGACCACCCCAGGACCCCCCGGTTTTGCCCCAGTACTACCCCAGGACCCGCCGGGACCACCCCGGGACCCCCCGGTACCACCCCGGTACCACCCCAGGACCCCCCGGTACCGCCCGGTTTTGCCCCGGTACCACCCCAGGAGCGGCCGGTGCCGCCCGGGGACACCCCGGTAATGCCCGGAACACCCCGGTACCGGCCGGTACCAGCCCGGTAGTGCCCGATACTGCCCCAAACAGCATTGGCACGGCCCGGTACTGCTCCGGTACCGTCCCGGTAGTGCCCGAAACAGCCCCGGGACACGCCGGTAGTACCCAGGACATCCCGGTAGTGCCCGGTCCGGCCCGATTTCACCCAGTGCACCCCCAGTACCACCTCAGGAGTGCCCCAAACAGCCCCGGTCCGGCCCGGTTTTGTCCCGGTAACTCCCGGTAGTGCTCAGGGACACCCCGGTAGTGCCCGAAACAGCCCCGGGACACGCCGGTAGTGCCCGGGACATCCCGGTAGTGCCCGGTCCGGCCCGATTTCACCCGGTACCGCCCGGTACCACCTCAGGAGTGCCCCAAACAGCCCCGGTCCGGCCCGGTTTTGTCCCGGTAACTCCCGGTAGTGCTCAGGGACACCCCGGTAGTGCCCGAAACAGCCCCGGGACACGCCGGTAGTGCCCGGGACATCCCGGTACTGCCCGGTCCGGCCCGATTTCACCCGGTGCACCCCCGGTACCACCTCAGGAGTGCCCCAAACAGCCCCGGTCCGGCCCGGTTTTGTCCCGGTAACTCCCGGTAGTGCTCAGGGACACCCCGGTAGTGCCCGAAACAGCCCCGGGACACGCCGGTAGTGCCCGGGACATCCCGGTAGTGCCCGGTCCGGCCCGATTTCACCCGGTCCCGTCCCGATCCCCCCTCCCGGTTCCCCCCCGGTTCCCCCCCGGTCCCCCCCGGGTCCCCCCGGCCCCATCCGGACCTGGCGGGTCCCGCAGCGGCCGCTCCCGGGGTGGCCCCGCCCGTGACGTCACCGACCGGGCCGGCGGGGGGGGGTGGGGGGGGCACCGGGCACGTGCGGCCCGGTCCAAACCGGAGGGGGGGAGGGGCGGGGCGGGGGGGGCCCGATCCTGGGCGGATCCCGGGAAATTGGGGAGGGTGAAGGGGGGGTCTCATCCCGGAGGGGAATCCCGGGAATTCCCGGTGGGGGCGGGGCCGATCCCGGGGGTCTCATCACGGGAATTCCCGGGAAAAGAGGGGGGGGGGGGGGGGGGCTCGAACGGAGGGGGCGGGGGGGCGCCAATCCCGGAATTCCCGGAAAAGGGGGGGGAACGGGGGGGTCTTCATCCCTGGGGGGGTCCCGGGAAAAAGAGGGGGGGTCTCCATCCCGGGGGTCTCCATCCCGGCGGTCTCCATTCCGGGAATTCCCGGTGGGGGGGGCGGCGGCGGAGGGGTTGGATTGGGGGTCCCTACCCTGGGGGGGGTTCCCCATTTTGGGGGGGCCGGGGAACCTCCGGTGATGGGGGGGGGGGGTTCCAGAGGGGTCCCCGGGGGTCCCCAGCTCGGGGTCCCTCACGACAACGGAGCCCCCGGAGGGTGGGGGACGCGGCCCCTTTAAAAACAAGATGGCCGCCAGAGCCGCGCGCTCTTGCCGGGGCCACGCCCCCTCCGTTCTGGCCACGCCCCCTCCGTTCTGGCCACGCCCACAAATGGCCACGCCCCTTCCCAAAAGGCCACGCCCCCTCCAGTGATTGTAGCCTCATTATCCCTCGATGGCCACGCCCCTTAATTAAGCCTTAATTTCCATACCTCTCCTTTGGCCACGCCCCCACAGTCCCATGTCCCAAACAGCTCCGCCCTGGGTGGCCACGCCCCCTAATTTCCATATAACAACAAATGGCCGCATCCCTAATTTACATGTTCCCGAATTGGTCCTGATTTCATGATGGCCACGCCCCCAATTTCCATATCTATAAATGGCCACGCCCATCATGTCCATATTAAAATGAGCACACCCTTCAGCGGCCACACCCCCTAATTTTCATATTAACAAATAATCACCCTCTAATTTCCATATCACTGACCACACCTCTCTGTGACCATGCCCTGTAATTTGCATATAAAGCAACGGCCACGCCCCCAATTATCATCCTAATTAAAGATCATGCCTTTTTGACCACACCCTCTAATTTCCATATCCATCAACAGCCACGCCCCCTCTACTACCATACTCCCCAATGACCACGCCCCTAATTTCCATATTAATCAAAACTTCCTTGAGGCTTTTTGACCACGCCCCCTAATTCCCAGACTAATTTAAACACATCCGTGTACTTTGGCCACGCCCCCTAATTTCCATATTAAATTAAAGACCATCTCTTCCTTCTGGCCACGCCCCCTAATTTCCATACCCAATTAAAGTTCATGCCTTCTTCTGGGCATGCCTCCTAATTTCCATATCAAATTAAAGTTCATCTCTTCTTCTGGGCACGCCCCCTAATTTCCATATCCAATTAAAGTTCGCCTGTTCTTCTGGGCACGCCTTCTAATTTCCATATCCAGTTAAAGTTCATCTCTTCTGGGCACGCCCCCTAATTTCCATACTCAATTAAAGATCATCTCTTCTTCTGGGCACGCCCCCTAATTTCCATATCCCATATATGGCCACACCTCTCCTTTGACCACGCCCCCTCACGCGCGCCACGCCGCCGCCTTTGCGTCACTTCCGGGGCGGGCCCGCGGCGCGCGCGCAAAGATGGCGACGCCCTATGTGACGGACGAGACCGGTGAGCGCGGGGGGGCCCCGCGGCCTGGGGGGGGCTCCGGGACCCCCCCGGGGGCTGCCCCGCCCCCCCCACAGCCCCCCCGGGGCCGCCCCCAACCCCCGCGGGAACCCCGGGGTCGGGAAGGGCCTAAGGAAGACGTGGGGGTGGGGGTGGGGGGGGTTCGGGACCCCCGTGAGGGGCCTGGGGGGGACCCGGGGTTTTTGGGGGGAGGGGGCTCGGGGGGGGTTTGGGGTCCCCTCGCGGTGTCCTGGGGTCTTTGAAGGGGGGTCTTGTGCCCCCTGTGGGGGTCTTGAGGCTGGGATGGGCTCGTGAGGGGCTTGGGGGGGGCTCAGGGACCCCCGTGAGGGGCCTGGGGGGGGCCGGGGTCTCTGGGGGGGGAGGGGAGCCCAGGGACCCCCGTGAGGGGCCTGGGGGGGGCTCGGGGTCTCTGTGGGGGGAGGGGAGCCCAGGGACCCCCGTGAGGGGCCTGGGGGGGGCTCGGGGTCTCTGTGGGGGGAGGGGAGCCCAGGGACCCCCGTGAGGGGCCTGGGGGGGGCTCGGGGTCTCTGGGGGGGCTCAGGGACCCCCGTGAGGGGCCTGGGGGGGGCTCGGGGTCTCTGTGGGGTGGGAGGGGGTCCTGAGGACACCTGTGAGGATTTTGGGGTCCCCTTGGGGTGTCCCGGGGTCGCCGTTGGGGGGGTCTTGGGTGGGGGTGGGGATTCCATGGGGGACCCCTTGGGGTGTCCCGGAGCCCCCCCTGGGATGTGGGGGTGGCGCTGGGAGGTCCCTGGGGATGTCCCCGAGCCCCCCTGGTGTCCCTGGGGGTGTCCTGGAGGGGTCTTTGGGGTGTGCTGGGGTCCCCAGGGTGTCCCCAGGGTGTCCCAGAGTGTCCCAGAGTGTCCCCAGGGTGTCCCAGGGTGTCTGTGGGGGTGTCCCAGGGTGTCCCCAGAGTGTCCCCAAGGGTGTTCCCAGGGTGTCCTAGGGTGTCTCCAGAGTGTCCCCAAGGGTGTTCCCAGAGTGTCCCCAGGGTGTCCTCAGGGTGTCCCCAGAGTGTCCCCAGAGTGTCCCAGAGTGTCCCCAGAGTGTCCCCAGGGTGTCCCCAGGGTGTCCCCATGTCCCCAGAGTGTCCCAGAGTGTCCCCAGAGTGTCCCCAGAGTGTCCCCAGGGTGTCCCCAAGGGTGTTCCCAGAGTGTCCCCAGGGTGTCCCCAAGGGTGTCCCCAGAGTGTCCCCGCAGTGTCCCCAGGGTGTCCCAGGGTGTCCCCAGGGTGTCCCCATGTCCCCAGAATGTCCCCAGGGTGTCCCAGGGTGTCCCCAGGGTGTCCTAGGGTGTCTGTGGGGGTGTCCCAGGGTGTCCCCAGAGTGTCCCAGGGTGTCCCCAGAGTGTCCCCAAGGGTGTTCCCAGAGTGTCCCCAGGGTGTCCTCAGGGTGTCCCCATGTCCCCAGAGTGTCCCCAGGGTGTCCCCAGAGTGTCCCCAGGGTGTCCCCAAGGGTGTTCCCAGAGTGTCCCCAGGGTGTCCCCAGGGTGTCCCAGGGTGTCCCAGGGTGTCCCCAGAGTGTCCCAGGGTGTCCCCAGAGTGTCCCCAAGGGTGTTCCCAGAGTGTCCCCAGGGTGTCCTCAGGGTGTCCCCAGAGTGTCCCCAGAGTGTCCCAGAGTGTCCCCAGAGTGTCCCCAGGGTGTCCCCAAGGGTGTTCCCAGAGTGTCCCCAGGGTGTCCTCAGGGTGTCCCCAGGGTGTCCCCAGAGTGTCCCAGAGTGTCCCCAGAGTGTCCCCAGGGTGTCCCCAAGGGTGTTCCCAGAGTGTCCCCAGGGTGTCCCAGGGTGTCCCCAGGGTGTCCCAGAGTGTCCCCAGAGTGTCCCCAGGGTGTCCCCAAGGGTGTTCCCAGGGTGTCCTCAGGGTGTCCCCAGGATGTCCCAGAGTGTCCCCAGGGTGTCCCCAGGGTGTCCCCATGTCCCCAGAGTGTCCCCAGGGTGTCCCCAGGGTGTCCCAGGGTGTCCCAGAGTGTCCCCAGGGTGTCCCAGGGTGTCCCCAGGGTGTCCCCATGTCCCCAGAGTGTCCCAGAGTGTCCCCAGGGTGTCCCCAAGGGTGTCCCCAGAGTGTCCCCGCAGTGTCCCCAGGGTGTCCCAGGGTGTCCCCAGGGTGTCCCCATGTCCCCAGAATGTCCCCAGGGTGTCCCAGGGTGTCCTCAGGGTGTCCCCCGGCTGTCTGTGGGGGTGTCCCCATGTCCCCACAGTGTCCCCAGGGTGTCCCCAGGGTGTCCCCAGGGTGTCCCCATGTCCCCATGGTGTCCCAAGGTGTCCCCACGGTGTTCCCATGTCCCCAGGGTGTCCCCAGGGTGTCCCCAGGGTGTCCCAGAGTGTCCCCAGGGTGTCCCCAGGGTGTCCCCATGTCCCCAGAGTGTCCCCAGGGTGTCCCCAGAGTGTCCCAGAGTGTCCCAGAGTGTCCCCAGGGTGTCCCAGGGTGTCTGTGGGGGTGTCCCAGGGTGTCCCCAGGGTGTCCCAGGGTGTCCCCAGGGTGTCCCCAAGGGTGTCCCCATGTCCCCAGAGTGTCCCAGAGTGTCCCCAGGGTGTCCCAGGGTGTCCCCAAGGGTGTCCCCATGTCCCCAGAGTGTCCCAGAGTGTCCCCAGGGTGTCCCCAGGGTGTCCCCATGTCCCCAGAGTGTCCCAGAGTGTCCCCAGGGTGTCCCCAGAGTGTCCCAGGGTGTCCCCAGGGTGTCCAAGGGTGTTCCCAGAGTGTCCCCAGGGTGTCCTCAGGGTGTCCCCAGGGTGTCCCAGAGTGTCCCCAGGGTGTCCCAGGGTGTCCCCAAGGGTGTCCCAGAGTGTCCCCAGGGTGTCCCCAGAGTGTCCCCGCAGTGTCCCCAGGGTGTCCCAGGGTGTCCCCAGGGTGTCCCCATGTCCCCAGAATGTCCCCAGGGTGTCCCAGGGTGTCCTCAGGGTGTCCCCCGGCTGTCTGTGGGGGTGTCCCCATGTCCCCACAGTGTCCCCAGGGTGTCTGTGGGGGTGTCCCCATGGTGTCCCAAGGTGTCCCCGTGTCCCCAGGGTGCCCCGGGGTGTCCCCATGGTGTCCCCAGGGTGTCTGTGGGGGTGTCCCCATGGTGTCCCCTGGTGTCCCCCCAGGCCGGTACATCCCGTCCACGCAGCGGCCGGACGGGACCTGGCGGAAGCAGCGCCGGGTCAAGGAGGGCTACGTGCCCCAGGAGGAGGTGCCCGTGTGAGTGGGGGTCTCTGGGGGTCTCTGGGGGGGGGGGTCCCAGGGTGTGGGGAGGGGTCCTGTCCTACCCAGGGACGTCCCTGGATCCTCCCTGCATCCCCCAGACTCCTCCTGGCCCTTCAAATCCCCTTCTGGATCCCCCCAAAACCCCTCACAGCCCCCCTTGATCGCTCCTGGATCCTCTTGGACCCTCCCCAAATCCCTCCTGGACCCCCCCAGACCCCTCCCATCCCCTCCTGGACCCGTCCCATCCCCTCTTGGACCCCCACAAACCCCTCAAATCCCCTCCTGGGACCCCCACAGACCCCTCAAATCCCCTCCTGGATCCTTCTGGATCCCGCCAAAACCCCTCACAGCCCCCCTTGATCGCTCCTGGATCCTCTTGGACCCTCCCCAAATCCCTCCAGGATCCCCCCAGACCCCTCCTGTTCCCTCCAGAACCCCCCCCCAGCCCCATCCCGTCCCCCCCAGACTCCTCTTGGATCCCCCCAGACCCCTCCCATCCCCTCCTGGATCCTTCTGGACCCCTCCAGAACCCCCCAGACCCCTCCCATCCTCTCTTGGACCCCCCCCCAGACCCCTCAAATCCCCTCCTGGGCCCTCACAGACCCCTCAAATCCCCTCTTGGACCCTCACAGACCCTTCTTGTCACCTCGTGTCCCCTCCAGGACCCATCCCAGCCTCATCCCGTCGCCCCCAGACCCCTCCTGGACCCTCAAAGACCCCTGACATCCCCTCCTGGATCCTTCTGGATCCCTCCAGAACCCCCCAGATCCCCCAGACCCTTCCTGGGACCCTCACAGATCCCTCAAATCCCCTCCTGGGACCCTCACAGACTCTTCTTGTCGCCTCCTGTCCCCTCCAGGACCCATCCCAGACACATCCCGTCGCCCCCAGACCCCTTCTGGACCCTCTCAGACCCCTCCCATTCCCTCCAGGACCCTCACAGACCCCTCCCATCCCCTCTTGGATCCTTGTGGATCCCTCCAGAACCCCCCAGGCCTCTCCTGGACCCCACCCAGACCCCTCCCATCCCCTCTTGGACCCCCACAGACCCCTCAAATCCCCTTCTGGATCCTTCTGGATCCCCCCAGATCCCTCCTGGATCCCCCCCAGACCCCTCCCATCCCCTCCAGGACCCTCACAGACCCCTCAAATCCCCTCCTGGATCCTTCTGGATCCCTCCAGAACCCCCCAGACCCCTCCAGAACCCCCCCCAGACCCCTCCCATCCCCTCTTGGACCCCCACGGACCCCTGACATCCCCTCCAGGACCCTCACAGACCCCTCAAATCCCCTTCTGGATCCTTCTGGATCCCCCCAGATCCCTCCTGGATCCCCCCCAGACCCCTCCCATCCCCTCCTGGCCCCCCACAGACCCTTCAAATCCCCTCCTGGATCCTTCTGGATCCCCCCAAAACCCCTCACAGCCCCCCTTGATCGCTCCTGGATCCTCTTGGGCCCTCCCCAAATCCCTCCTGGACCCCCCCAGACCCCTCCAGGACCCCCCTCATCCCCTCCTGTCCCACCCCAGACCCTTCCTGGACCCTCCTGGCCCCTCCCCACATCCCTCCAGGAGCCCCCCAGACCCCTCCCATCCCCTCCTGGCCCCCCCCAGACCCTTCAAATCCCCTCCTGTCCCCCCCAGACCCCTTCTGGACCCTCTCAGACCCCTCCCATCCCCTCCTGGACCTTCACAGACCCCTGACATCCCCTCCTGGATCTTTCTGGATCCCTCCAAGACCCTCTTTCAAACCTCCTCACCCCCTTTTTTTTTTTTTGGTGTTTTTCATTTGTCTCCTCCCCACCACCACAGCTACGAGAACAAATACGTGAAATTCTTCCGGAGCAAACCCGAACTCCCACCGGGTTTAAACCCAGAACCAACCCCTTCCCCAAACCCCCGCGGGACCCCCGCCCGGCCCGAAGGCTGCGACCCTTCGGCGGGGTTGTCCAAAGCGGCTCGGAGGAACCTGAAACGCAAGGAAAAAAGGAAACAGCAGCAGGAAAAGGATCGGGAAAGCGACGGCGACGGACTGAGCGCGGCGCTGGAAAAAATCGCCTTGGGAGGAGGAGCAGCAGGAGGAGGAGGAGGAGGAGGAGGAGGAGGGGACAGCGACAAAGGCGGTGACAACGGAGGAGGAGGAGGAGGAGGAGGAGGAGGAGGTGGGACCGAGGGGGAAAAGGGAGGGGAGAAAAGCGTGGAAAATGCCGGGAATTCCGAGAGGAGCCGGCGCATCAAGAGCCTGAGGAAGAAGCTGCGGCAGGTGGAGGAGCTGCGGCAGCGCCTGGAGGGCGGCGCGATCCCGCAGCCCACCAAGGAGCAGCTGGAGAAGCTGGCCCGGAGGAGAGCGCTGGAGGAGGAACTCAGGGGCTTGGAGCTGGACTCGTAATTTGGGACGGAGGGGGTTTTTTTTTTGGGGGGGGGGGTTTGGGGATTTTTTGGGGATTTTTTGGGGATTTTTTGGGGGGTTTTTTTGGGATTTTTTAGGGTTTTTCTTTGATTTTTTGGGGGTTTTTTTGGGGTTTTTTAGGGTTTTTCTTTGATTTTTTGGGGGGTTTTTTGGGTTTTTTCTTTGATTTTTTTGGATTTTTGTTTCATTTTTTTGGATTTTTTTTCTTTGTTTTTTTTTGATTTTTGTTTCATTTTTTTGGATTTTTTTTCTTTGATTTTTTTTTGGATTTTTGTTGCTTTGATTTTTTTTGGATTTTTGTTTAATTTTTTTGGGTTTTTGTTTTTTTGGATTTTTGTTTCAATTTTTTTTTCTTTGATTTTCTTTGATTTTTTTTGTTTGGTTTTTTTCTTTCTTTTTTTTGATTTTTTTTCTTTTTTTGATTTTTTCTTTCTTTTTTTGGATTTTTTTCTTTGGTTTTTTTGGGTTTTTTTCTTTGGGTTTTTTTGGTTTTTTTCTTTGATTTTCTTTGATTTTTTTTTTGTTTGGGTTTTTTTGATATTTTTTCTTTTTTGATTTTTTTCTTTTTTTGATTTTTTTTCTTTCTTTTTTTTGATTTTTTTTCTTTGATTTTTTTGATTTTTTTTTAGTTTTATTTTTGGGTTTCTTTAAAATTTTTTTTGTTTATTTTAATTTTTTTTCTTTTTTTCCATTTTATTTTATTGCTTTCAGTTTTGTTTTATTGGGTTATTTTATTTTATTGGGTTGTTTTGTTTTGTTTTATTTATTTTATTTTGTTTTATTTTGTTTTGCTTTGGTTTACTTTGTTTTGTTTTATTTTGCTTTATTTTGTTCTGTTTCATTTTATTTTGTTTTGTTTTATTTTGTTTTGGTTTATTTTTCGGTTTCTTTAAGTTTGATTTTACTTTTTTTTTTGATTTTTTAAATTCAAGTTCTTTTTTTATTATTTAGATTTTAAATTTCATTTAATTTTATTTTTGTTTTTTTTTCTTTCATTTCACTGATTTTTTTCCAATTTTTTTCCCATCTTTCTTTCTTTTAAATTTTTTTCTTTTCATTTTTCTTTTTTTCCCATTTTCGTCTTTATTCTTTTAAATTTTTTTCTTTTCTTTTTTTTCCCATTTTTTTCTTTATTTGTTGAAATTTTTTTTCTTTTCTTTTTTCTTTTTTTCCCATTTTTTTCTTTATTTTTTAAATTTCTTCTCTTTTTTTTCCCCATTTTTTTCTTTATTTTAAAATTTTCTTTTCTTTTTTCTTTTTCCCCCTTTTTTTTACATTTTCTCCTTCTTTTTGGGGTTCAGTTGGTTTTTTTTTGGGGGGGGGGGGGGTAGGCTCCTCCTTCCCCACATCGCTCCCAGTTTTTAGCAGGATTTAAAAATTGGGGAGGGGGGTGGGGGGGAGGAAAAAAAAAGGGGCCGTGCCCCTCCCCCCACCCCTCCCCGTGTCCCCCTCCCCTCTTTGTGTCACAACCCCTCCCCCCCACCCCAATTTTTCTCTTTTTGTCTTTATTTTGGTGGGGGTTTCCCTTTATTTTTAAAAACGGTGAAGGAATAAAACAGCACTGACCCAACAGGGGGTCCCAGGAAACCCCCCAGGGGGATTTTGGGGGATTTGGGGGGGATTTGGGGGTCCCGGGAAACCCGGGAGTGGAATTTGGGGAGGGGGCAGGAAGGGTTTGGGGGGGTTGGGGAGGGTCTGAGGATAAGGGGAGACCCCTCCCCAAGGGGAATTTGGGGGGGTTGGACCCCCCCCAGTGGGGGTTTGGGATTAAGGTTGGGGGAGCAGGAAACCCCCCAGGAGGATTTGGGGGTCCCGGGAGGCCCCCAAGGGATTTGGGGGGGATTTGGGGGTCCAAGGAAACCCCCCAGGGGGATTTTGGAGAATTTAGGGGGGATTTGGGGGTCCAAGGAAACCCCCCAGAGGGATTTGGGGGTCCCAGGAGGCCCCCCCGGGGAGATTTGAGGGGAATTTGGGGGTCCCAGGAGGCCCCCCCGGGGAGATTTGGGGGGAATTTGGGGGTCCCAGGAGGCCCCCCCGGGGGGATTTGGGGGGAATTTGGGGTCCCTCCCAGGGGGATTTGGGGGGGATTTGGGGGTCTCAGGAGGGCCCCCAGGGGGATTTGGGGGTCCAAGGAAACCCCCCCGGGGGGATTTGGGGGTCCCAGGAAACCCCCCAGGGAGATATGGGGGGATTTGGGGGTCCCAGGAGGCCCCCCCGGGGGGATTTGGGGGGAATTTGGGGGTCCCAGGAGGCCCCCCCGGGGGGATTTGGGCTTCCAAGGAAACCCCCCAGGGGATTTGGGGGGAGATTTTGGGGGTCCCAGGGGGATTTGGGGGGGATTTGGGGGTCCCAGGAGGGCCCCCAGGGGGATTTGGGAGTCCAAGGAAACCCCCCGGGGGGATTTGGGGGGGATTTGGGGGTCCCAGGAGGGCGACAGGGAGTTTGGGGGGGTTTGGGGGTCCCAGGAAACCCCCCAGGGGGATTTGGGGGGATTTGGGGGTCCCAGGAGGCCCCCCGGTGGGATTTGGGGGATTTGGGGGTCCCAGGAGGGCGACAGGGAGTTTGGGGGGGTTTGGGGGTCCCAGGAGGCCCCCTCGGGGGGATTTGGGGGGTCTCAGGAAACCCCCCAGGGGATTTGGGGGGGATTTGGGGGTCCCAGGAGGGCCCCCGGGGGGATTTGGGGGTCCCAGGAAACCCCCCAGGGAGATATGGGGGGGATTTGGGGGTCCCAGGAGGCCCCCCCGGGGGGATTTGGGGGGGATTTGGGGGGTCCCAGGAGGGCGACAGGGAGTTTGGGGGGGTTTGGGGGGTCCCAGGAAACCCCCCAGGGGGGTTTGGGGGTCCAAAGAAACCCCCCGGTGGGAATTGGGGGGGATTGGGGGTCCCAGGAGGGCGACAGGGAGTTTGGGGGGGTTTGGGGGTCCCAGGAGGCCCCCCCCGGGGGGATTTGGGGGGTCTCAGGAAACCCCCCAGGGGATTTGGGGGGGATTTGGGGGTCCCAGGAGGGCCCCCAGGGGATTTGGGGGTCCAAGGAAACCCCCAGGGAGATTTGGGGGGATTTGGGGGTCCCAGGAGGGCTACCAGGGGGAATTGGGGGGGATTTGGGGGTCCCAGGAGGGCCCCCGGGGGGAATTGGGGGGAGATTTGGGGGTCCCAGGAGGGCGACAGGGGTTTGGGGGTCCCAGGAAATCCCCCAGGGAGATTGAGGGGGGCTTGGGGGTCCCAGGAGGCCCCCCGGAGGGATTTGGGGGGGATTTGGGGGTCCCAGGAAACCCCCAGGGGGATTTTGGGGGACTTGGGGGGAATTTGGGGGTCCCAGGAAACCCCAGGTTGCGGCGAGACCCCCTCCAGTGGGGATTTGGGGGTGGGGCCAGGGACACCCCCTCCCCAGGGGAAATTTGGGGTCCCCCAGGGGGATTTGGGGTCCTCCAGGGGGTTTGGGGTCCTCCAGGGGGTTTGGGGGGGTCTGGGGTCTTTGGGGGGGGGGGGATGAGCCCCTTCCCCTCCTCATCCTCACCTTCCCCCCCCGCCCCTTCCCGCTCCGTTTGCCCTTTTAAGAAGCGTTGCCCCTTTAAGAGGCGTGGCCACAGCCAGTTAGTGGGCGTGGCTATGTAAATTTAAAAGCGCGCGTCTGTGGCTTGGGGGCGTGGCCACATCCATTGGGGGCATGGCCACATCGCTGAGGGGCGTGGTCACAGCCGTTTGGGGCGTGGCCACATCCATTGAGGGGGCGTGGTCACATCCATTGAGGGGCGTGGCCATCGCCATTTTAAGGCGCGAGCGCGTGGCGCTCTCGCGCGCTGCCCCACCCCCGGAAGTGGGCGTGGCCAGCGCGGCGGCGGGCGGAAAGCGGAAGTGCGGCCGTGAGGGGACCCGGGGGGGTGGCGACAGCAACCCCCCCCCCCCCCCACCCCCGCCGGTACCGGCGTGGTGAGTCCCGAACCGCCCCCTCGATATCCCCCCGGGTGAGTCCCGACCCCACCCCCCCGGTACCCCCGGTACCCCCCGGTACCGGCGTGGTGAGTCCCGAACCCCCCCGATCCCCTCCCGGTACCGGCGATCCGAGAACGGGTCCGGGCATCCGGGGGCTCCTGGGGGCCATTTGAGGGGTCCCGGCGCCTGTTGGGGGGTCCCGGGGTCCATTTAAGGGGGTCCCGGTGACTCTCGGGGTGGTCCCGAGGTCCGGTCGGGGGGGTCCCGGTTCGGGGGGGTCCCTCCGGGGCTGTCCCGTGCCCGTCCGGGGGGTGCTGACCCCGCCTGTGGCCTCCCTAGGCCCGGCATGGCCGTGACTTACCCATGGAGCAGCCCCGGCACCGGGACGCGGCTACCGGAGCTGGCGGCCCCGGGGGGGCTTGGAACGGGATCTGCGGCCACCGCCCCTCCCCGCCACCACCGCCACCACCCCCGGCCCGGCGGGCGACGACGGCGACGAAAGTGGCGAGCGCGACCCTCCTGTCCCCAACCCCGGGAGTGTCCCCAACCCCGGTGGCGTCGCCGGTCCCGGGAGTGTCCCCAACCCCGGGAGTGTCCCCAGCCCCGGTGGAGTCGCCGGTTCCGGGAGTGTCCCCAGCCCTGAGGGTGTCCCCAGTCCCGGGCGTGTCCCCAACCCCGGGAGTGTCCCCAACCCCGGTGGAGTCGCCAGCCCCGGGAGTGTCTCCAGCCCTGAGGGTGTCCCCAACCCCGGTGGCGTCCCCAGCCCCGGGAGTGTCCCCAACCCCAGGAGTGTCCCCAGCCCTGAGCGTGTCCCCAGCCCCGGGGGTCGCTGCGGTTGCCGGGGCCCCCCCAGCCGCTCCCCCGAGCCCCTCCCGGGCCATCGCGTGTGGCCTCGGCTGTCGCCACCGGGGAATCCCGGAGGGTGACAACAACAACACCACCACCACCAACACCCGGAGGACGCGGGCGGCGAGCGCGACAACAGCACGAGGAGGACCAAGGGGCCACCGGGAAGGGCTACCGGGGGTCCCTCCGGGTGGCCCGGGCGGGGGTCGCGCTGTGCCTGCGGCTTCTCGGGGCGCTGCTGGCGCTGCTGCTGCTGCTGCTCCTCCTCCTCCTCGGGGGGCTCCGCTTCTTCCTCCGCGGAGCTTCCGCGGGGCTCCGCCGCTGCCGGGAGCTGCTCCGGGAGTGGCTACAGCGGCGGAGGAGCCCCGCCGGTGTCCCCTCGGGTGGCGAGGAGGAGGTGACCCGTTTGGTGGCCATGGCCGAGGTGGCCGAAGAAGAGCTGGACCCGTTCCTGGTGCTCGGCGTGGAGCCCACGGCGAGTGACACGGAGCTGCGGCGGGCGTACCGGCGGCTGGCCGTGCTGGTGGGGGTCAAACGCGGGTTGGGGACATCCGGGGGGGGTGTGGGGATACCCCGAGGGACCCCTGAGGGTTGTCCCCCTTGCCAGGTGCACCCCGATAAGAGCCGCGACCCCCGGGCGGAGGCGGCGTTCAAGGTGCTGCGGGCGGGCTGGGAGCGGGTGAGCAGCCCCGAGAGGCGCCGCGAGTACGAGACGTGAGTTTTGGGGGGGTTTGGGGGGGCAGGACCCCGGTTTGGGGGGGGTTTAGGGGGGTAGGACCCCCGTTTTGGGGTGGGGATGGTGGTTTGGGGGGTAGGATCCCCATTTTGGGGTGGGTTTGGGAGGTGGGACTCCCGTTTTGGGGTGGGGATGGTGGTTTTGGGGTGGGGATGGTGGTTTTGGGGGGGTAGGACCCCGTTTTGGGGTGGGTTTGGGAGGTGGGACCCGTTTTGGGGTGGGGGATGGGAGGTGGGACTCCCGTTTTGGGGTGGGGATGGTGGTTTTGAGGTGGGGGATGGTGGTTTGGGGGGGGTAGGATCCCCATTTTGGGGTGGGTTTGGAGGGGGTAGGACCCCGTTTTGGGTGGTTTTGGGAGGTGAGACCCCCGTTTTGGGGTGGGGATGGTGGTTTGGGGGGTAGGATCCCCATTTTGGGGTGGGTTTTGGAGGGGGTAGGACCCCGTTTTGGGTGGTTTTGGGAGGTGGTGGGACCCCGTTTTGGGGTGGGGATGGTGGTTTGGGGGGGTAGGATCCCCATTTTGGGGTGGGTTTGGAGGGGGTAGGACCCCGGTTTGGGGGTGGGGATGGGAGGTGGGACCCCGTTTTGGGGTGGGGATGGTGGTTTTGGGGGGTAGGATCCCCATTTTGGGGTGGGTTTGGAGGGGGTAGGACCCCGGTTTGGGTGGGGATGGGAGGTGGGACCCCGTTTTGGGGTGGGGATGGTGGTTGGGGGGTAGGATCCCCATTTTGGGGTGGGTTTGGGGGGGTAGGACCGCGTTTGGGGTGGGGATGGGAGGTGGGACCCCCGTTTTGGGGTGGGGATGGTGGTTTGGGGGGGTAGGATCCCCATTTTGGGGTGGTTTTGGGGGGGGTAGGACCCCGGTTTGGGTGGGGATGGGAGGTGGGACCCCGTTTTGGGGGTGGGGATGGTGGTTTGGGGGGTAGGATCCCCATTTTGGGGGTGGGTTTGGAGGGGGTAGGACCCCGGTTTGGGTGGGGATGGGAGGTGGGACCCCGTTTTGGGGTGGGGATGGGTGGTTTTGGGGGGGTAGGACCCCGTTTTTTGGGGGGGGGGTTGGGAGGTAGGACCCCGTTTTGGGGTGGGGATGGTGGTTTGGGGGGGTAGGATCCCCATTTTGGGGTGGGTTTGGAGGGGGGTAGGATCCCGGTTTGGGTGGGGATGGGAGGTGGGACCCCGTTTTGGGGTGGGGATGGTGGTTTTGGGGGGGTAGGACCCCGTTTTTGGGGGGGGTTGGGAGGTAGGACCCCCGTTTTGGGGTGGGGATGGTGGTTTTGGGGGGGTAGGACCCCGTTTTGGGGTGGGTTTGGAGGGGGTAGGACCCCGGTTTGGGGGGGGGTTTGGGAGGTGGGACCCCGTTTTGGAGTGGGGATGATGGTTTTGGGGTGGGGATGGTGGTTTTGGGGCAGTAGGATCCCGTTTTGGGGGGGTTTAGGGGGGTTAGGAACCCCGTTTTGCGGGGGGGTTTGGGAGGTGGGACCCCCGTTTTGGGGTGGGGATGGTGGTTTTGGGAGGGTAAGGACCCCGTTTTTGGGGGGCAGGACCCCGTTTTGGGGTGGGAATCCTGATTTTGGGGGAGTAGGATCCCCGTTTTGGGGTGGGGGTTTAGGGGGGTAGGACCCCCTTTTGGGGTGGGGATGGTGGTTTTGGGGCAGTAGGACCCTGTTTTGGGGTGGGAATCCTGATTTTGGGGGAGTAGGATCCCCGTTTTGGGGTGGGGGATGGTGGTTTTTGGGAGGTGGGAACCCCATATTTGGGCTGCAGTTGCCATTTTTGGGTTGTAATTCCCATATTTTGGGTTATAATTCCCATATTTTGGGTTATAACTCCCCATTTTTGGGTGGCCAGGAAGCAGCTGGCGCAGGGGGAGCTGGCGCGGGGCGCTGTGGGTGTGTTTTTAGGGCTGTAATTCCCATTTTTTGGGTTATAATTCCTAGATTTTTGGGTTATAATTCCCATATTTTGGGTTATAATTCCCATATTTTGGGTTTAAAATTCCCAATTTCGGGTGCCAGGAAGCAGCTGGCGCAGGGGGAGCTGGGGCGGTGGGCGCTGTGGGTGTGTTTTTAGGGCTGTAATTCCCAGATTTTTGGGTTATAATTCCCGTTTTTTGGGGTGTCAATCCCAGATTTTGGGTTAAAATCCCTGTGTTTTGGGTGCCAGGAAGCAGCTGGCGCAGGGGGAGCTGGCGCAGGCGCTGTGGGTGTGTTTTTAGGGCTTGTAATTCCCATTTTTTGGGTTACAATTCCCATTTTTTGGGGTTGTCAATCCCATATTTTGGTTTAAAACTCCCCATTTTCGGGGTGCCAGGAAGCAGCTGGCACAGGGGGGAGCTGGCGCGGGCGCTGTGGGTGTGTTTTTTAGGGCTGTTAATTCCCATTTTTTGGGTTATAATTCCCATATTTTGGGTTATAATTCCCATATTTTGGTTTTTTAAAACTCCCCATTTTCGGTGTTGCCAGGAAGCAGCTGGCGCAAGGGGGAGCTGGCGCGGGCGCTGTGGGTGTGTTTTTTAGGGCTGTAATTCCCATATTTTGGGGTGTCAATCCCAGATTTTGGGTTTAAAATCCCTGTGTTTTGGGTGCCAGGAAGCAGCTGGCGCAGGGGGAGCTGGCGCAGGCGCTGTGGGGTGTGTTTTTTAGGGCTGTAATTCCCATTTTTTGGGTTACAATTCCCATTTTTTTGGGGTGTCAATCCCATATTTTGGTTTTAAAACTCCCCATTTTCGGGTGCCAGGAAGCAGCTGGCACAGGGGGAGCTGGCGTGGGGCGCTGTGGGTGTGTTTTTAGGGCTGTAATTCCCAGATTTTGGGTTATAATTCCCATATTTTGGGTTATAATTCCCATATTTTGGGTTTTTTAAAATTCCCAATTTTGGGTTTGCCAGGAAGCAGCTGGCGCAGGGGGAGCTGGCTGCGGGCGCTGTGGGTGTGTTTTTAGGGCTGTAATTCCCATATTTTGGGTTATAATTCCCATTTTTTGGGGTGTGTCAATCCCATATTTTGGTTTAAAACTCCCCATTTTCGGGTGTTGCCAGGAAGCAGCTGGCGCAGGGGGGAGCTGGCGCGGGCGCTGTGGGTGTGTTTTTTAGGGCTGTAATTCCCATATTTTGGGTTATAATTCCATTTTTTGGTGGGGTTGTCAATCCCATATTTTGGGTTAAAATCCCCATTTTCGGGTGCCAGGAAGCAGCTGGCGCAGGGGGGAGCTGGCGGCGGGGCGCTGTGGGTGTGTTTTTAGGGCTGTAATTCCCATTTTTTGGGTTATAATTCCTAGATTTTTGGGTTATAATTCCCATATTTTGGGTTATAATTCCCATATTTTGGGTTATAACTCCCCATTTTTGGGTGCCAGGAAGCAGCTGGCGCAGGGGGAGCTGGCGCGGGCGCTGTGGGTGTGTTTTTAGGGCTGTAATTCCCATTTTTTGGGTTATAATTCCTAGATTTTTGGGTTATAATTCCCATATTTTGGGTTATAATTCCCATATTTTGGTTTAAAAACTCCCCATTTTGGTGCCAGGAAGCAGCTGGCGCAGGGGGAGCTGGCGGTGGGCGCTGTGGGTGTGTTTTTTAGGGCTGTAATTCCCATTTTTTGGGTTATAATTCCCGTTTTTTTTGGGGTGTGTCAATCCCAGATTTTGGGTTTTAAAATCCCTGTGTTTTGGGTGCCAGGAAGCAGCTGGCGCAGGGGGGGAGCTGGCGCGGGCGCTGTGGGGTGTGTTTTTTAGGGCTGTAATTCCCATATTTTGGGTTATAATTCCCATTTTTTGGGTGTCAATCCCATATTTTGGGTTAAAATCCCCATTTTCGGGTGCCAGGAAGCAGCTGGCGCAGGGGGAGCTGGCGCAGGCGCTGTGGGTGTGTTTTTAGGGCTGTAATTCCCATATTTTGGGCTATAATTCCCATTTTTTGGGGTGTCAATCCCATATTTTGGGTTTAAAATCCCCATTTTCGGGTGCCAGGAAGCAGCTGGCGCAGGGGGAGCTGGCGCGGGCGCTGGGCGCGTTCCTGGGCCGGCTGCAGGAGGAGTTCAGGGATGCCATGGATGCCATGGGCTGCACCCGCTGCGGGGGACGCCACAGGTGGGGACAGCGGGGGACAAGGGCCAGGGGGGTTGGGGACAGCACTGGGGGGACACGGGGTCCCCGGGTGCCATCGTGTCCTGGGGGCTCACGTGCCACCGTGTCCAGGGGTGCCACGGTGCCACCGTGTCCAGGGGTTGCCACGGTGTCCCCATGTCCCAGGGGTGTCACCGTGTCCCCCATGTCCCACGGTCTCACGGTGCCACCGTGTCCCTGAGGGTGTCACAGTGTCCCTGTGTGAGGGTGTCACGGTGTCCCCAATGTCCCAGGGGTGTCACGGTGTCCCTGTGTGAGGGTCTCACGGTGTCCCCAATGTCCCCTGAGGGTGTCACGGTTGTCCCTGTGTGAGGGTGTCACGGTTGTCCCCAATGTCCCTGAGGGTCTCACGGTGTCCCCATGTCCCAGGGGTGTCACAGTGTCCCTGTGTGAGGGTCTCACGGTGTCCCCATGTCCCAGGGTGTCACAGTGTCCCCATGTCCCTGAGGGTGTCACGGTGTCCCCATGTCTCAGGGGTGTCACGGTGTCCCCATGTCCCAGGGGTCTCACGGTTGTCCCCATGTCCCAGGGTCTCACGGTGTCCCTGTGTGAGGGTCTCACGGTGTCCCCAATGTCCCTGAGGGTCTCACGGTGTCCCCATGTCCCAGGGTCTCACGGTGTCCCTGTGTCACGGTGTCCCCATGTCCCAGGGTGTCACGGTGTCCCCATGTCCCTGAGGGTGTCACGGTGTCCCTGTGTGAGGGTGTCACGGTGTCCCTGTGTGTCCCAGGGTGTCACAGTGTCCCCATGTCCCAGGGGTGTCACAGTGTCCCTGTGTGAGGGTGTCACGGTGTCCCCATGTCCCTGAGGGTCTCACGGTGTCCCTGTGTGAGGGTGTCACGGTTGTCCCCAATGTCCCTGAGGGTCTCACGGTGTCCCCATGTCCCAGGGGTGTCACAGTGTCCCTGTGTGAGGGTGTCACGGTGTCCCTGTGTCACGGTTGTCACGGTGTCCCCATGTCCTTGAGGGTCCCACGGTGTCCCCGTGGAGGGTGCCATGGTGTCCCCATGTCCCAGGGGTCTCACGGTGTCCCCATGTCCCAGGGGTGTCACGGGTGGTCCCTGAGGGTCTCACGGTGTCCCCCATGTCCCAGGGTCTCACGGTGTCCCTGTGTCACGGTTGTCCCCATGTCCCTGAGGGTCCCACGGTGTCCCCGTGTGAGGGTGCCATGGTTGTCCCCATGTCCCAGGGGTCTCACGGTGTCCCCATGTCCCCAGGGGTCTCACGGTGTCCCCATGTCCCAGGGGTGTCACGGTGTCCCTGTGTCACGGTGTCACGGTGTCCCCATGTCCCAGGGGTGTCACAGTGTCCCTGTGTGAGGGTGTCACGGTGTCCCCATGTCCCAGGGTCTCACGGTGTCCCTGTGTCACGGTGTCACGGTGTCCCCATGTCCCAGGGGTGTCACGGTGTCCCTGTGTGAGGGTCTCACGGTGTCCCCATGTCCCAGGGGGTGTCACGGTGTCCCTGTGTGAGGGTCTCACGGTGTCCCCATGTCCCAGGGTCTCACGGTGTCCCTGTGTCACGGTGTCACGGTGTCCCCATGTCCCTGAGGGTCCCACGGTGTCCCCGTGTGAGGGTGCCATGGTGTCCCCATGTCCCAGGGGGTCCTCACGGTGTCCCCATGTCCCTGAGGGTGTCACGGTGTCCCCGTGTGAGGGTGCCATGGTGTCCCCATGTCCCAGGGGTCTCACGGTGTCCCCATGTCCCAGGGTGTCACGGTGTCCCCATGTCCCAGGGGTGTCACGGTGTCCCTGTGTGAGGGTGTCACGGTGTCCCCATGTCCCTGAGGGTGTCACGGTGTCCCTGTGTCACGGTGTCACGGTGTCCCCATGTCCCTGAGGGTCCCACGGTGTCCCCGTGTGAGGGTGCCATGGTGTCCCCATGTCCCAGGGGTGTCACGGTGTCCCTGTGTGAGGGTGTCACGGTGTCCCCATGTCCCTGAGGGTGTCACGGTGTCCCTGTGTGAGGGTCTCACGGTGTCCCCCATGTCCCCACAGGCGCTTCCAGCTGGACAGGGACCCCCGCAGTGCCCGCTACTGCGCCGAGTGCGGGGGGTGGCACGCGGCCGAAGAGGGTGACCTGTGGGCAGAGTCCAGCCTGCTCGGCCTCAAGGTCACCTACCTGGCCCGCATGGACGGGCACGTCTACGATGTCACCGGGTGAGAGAGCAGCGGGCACACGGAGCACAGACACACCTGCGGGTGGCACAGACACCAGGGCCAGGGGGTGGCACAGACACACCTGCGGGTGGCACAGACACACCTGCGGGTGGCACAGACACCAGGGCCAGGGGTGGCACAGACACCAGGGCCAGGGGTGGCACAGACACACCCGCGGGTGGCACAGACACACCTGCGGGTGGCACAGACACCAGGGCCACCTGGGGGGTGACACAGACCCCAGACCCAGGGGGTGACACAGACCCCAGAGCCACCTGGGGGGGGTGACCGAGACCCCAGAGCCAGGGGGTGACACAGACACCAAGGCCAGGGGGTGACAGACCCCAGACCCAGGGGTGACACAGACCCCAGAACCACCTGGGGGGGTGACACAGACCCCCACACACAGCTCCAGGGGTGACAGACCCCAGACCCAAAATGAAAGAAACCAGGGGGGTGACAGAACCCCCAGACCCAGGGGGGGTGACAGACCCCCGAGCCGGGGGGTGACACAGCCCCCAGAGCCAGGGGTGACACAGACCCCAGAGCCAGGGGTGACACAGACCCCAGAGCCAGGGGGTGACACAGACCCCCCACACACAGCTCCAGGGGTGACAGACCCCAGACCCAAAATGAAAGAAACCCAGGGGGGGTGACAGAACCCCCAGACCCCAACCCAGGGGGTGACAGAGCCCCCAGACCCAGGGGTGACAGACCCCCGAGCCGGGGGGTGACACAGCCCCCAGACCCCAGGGGTGACAGAGCCCCCAGAGCCAGGGGGTGACACAGCCCCCAGACCCAGGGGTGACACAGCCCCCAGAGCCAACCCAGGGGGTGACAGAGCCCCCAGACCCCAGGGGGTTACAGAGCCCCCAGACCCAACTCAGGGGGGTGACAGAGCCCCCAGCCCCAGGGGTGACAGAGCCCCCAGACCCCAGGGGGTGACAGAGACCCCAGCCCCAACCCAGGGGGTGACAGAGCCCCCAGACCCAGGGGTGACAGACCCCCAAGCCGGGGGGTGACAGAGCCCCCAGACCCAGGGGGTTACAGAGCCCCCCAGCCCCAACCCAGGGGGTGACAGAGCCCTCAGCCCCAGGGGTGACAGAGCCCCCAGCCCCAACCCAGGGGGTGACAGAGCCCCCCGACCCAGGGGTGACAGAGCCCCCAGCCCCAACCCAGGGGGGTGACAGAGCCCCCCGACCCAGGGGTGACAGAGCCCCCAGACCCCAGGTGGTGCCACCCCCAGCCCCGGGGGTCTCCGGGGGTCCCCGTGACCGGCTGTCCCCCCGTCTCTGTCCCCCAGAGTGGGCCGGCTGCCAGCGTGTGGCCATCTCCCCGGACAGCCACCGGGCCCCCTACCACCTGTCCTCAGCGCCAGGACGGCCACGGCGGCCGGACGCCAGCGGTCAGTCCTGGGGGGGGAGGAGGGGGTGTCCAGGAGTGACCGGGGGGTGTCCAGGGATGGCCGGGGGGTGTCCAGGAGTGACCAGGGGGTGTCCAGGGATGGCCAGGGGGTGACCAGGAGTGACCAAGGGGTGACCAGCAGTGACCAAGGGGTGACCAGCAGTGACCGGGGGGTGTCCAGGAGTGACCAGGGAGGTGTCCAGGGATGACCAGGGGTGTCCAGCAGTGACCGAGGGGTGACCAGCAGTGACCGGGGGGTGTCCAGGAGTGACCAGGGGATGTCCAGGAGTGACCAGGGAGGTGTCCAGGGATGGCCGGGGGGTGTCTGGGGATGGCCAGGGGATGTCCAGGAGTGTCCAGGAGTGACCGAGGGGTGTCCAGGGATGGCCGGGGGTGTCCAGGAGTGACCAGGAGTGTCCAGGAGTGACCGAGGGGTGTCCAGGGATGGCCGGGGGGTGACCAGGAGTGACCGGGTGGTGTCTAGGGGGTGTCCAGGTGTGTCCAGGGAGGTGTCCAGGAGTGACCGAGGGGTGTCCAGGGATGGCCGGGGGTGTCCAGGGATGGCCAGGGTGGGTGTGTCCAGGGGATATCCGGGGGTCTCCAGGTGTGCCCCCAAACCCCCCCCCAAACCCCTCTTTGTTCCCCCAGGGCCCCCCCCAAGGGCAGCCCCCCCACCCCCGCCGACCTCCAGGACTTCCTGGCCCGCGTTTTCCAGGGAAATTCAGGACCGGGGGAATTCGGGGGGTTTTCCCGACCCCCCCCGGTGCTGCGGGACCCCCCCAGGGACCCCCCCGGGCCGAGGGGGTTCCCCCAAGGGGGGACACGAAGCACAAGAGGAGGAAGAAGGGGCGGCGGCCGCTCCCGCGCTGAGGAGACCCCGATCTCCCCCCCCCACTCCCCCCACCCAAAAAAAAGGGCTTGAAATAAAAAAAAATCTATTTTTCTTTTTTTTTTTTTTTTTTTTGGCTTTTTAAAGAAAATCGAGTGGTGGTTTTTATTCCAAAAAAAAAAAAAAAAAAGCGGGGGGATTGGGCCTTGAGAGCTGCGGGAAAGAGGGCTTGCTTTGGGGGTTCCAAACAGCCCCCCCGGTGTCCCCAAGGTCCCCCCCCGGTGTCCCCAAGGTTCCCCCCCGGTGTCCCCAAGGTCCCCCCGGTCTCACCAGCCCCGGCAGCTCCGCGCCGCCATGGCCGCGCCTCTTCCGGCCCGCGCCGGAAGGAGAATGACGTCATTACGGCGCGGCCGCCATATTGAGGGTCTCGGCGCGGCGCCATCTTGAGTGTGGACAGGGCCGCGCTCGCCGCGCTTCAGGCGCCGTTGTCGGGTGTGTGGCGGGTCCGCGGCGGCCGGACCGAGCGGTGGGGCGGGGACGTGTCCCGTTAGTCCGGGAGGCACGGCTTGGCCTGATGGGGAAGCGGCAACTCCTATTATGGTGGCTGCCACACCTATCATGGCGGCATCACGGTCACACCCATCATGGCGGCCGCCACACCCATCATGGCGGCATCACGGTCACACCCATCATGGCGGCGGCCACTCCTGGACGCTGAAGGAGGACTCGGGGTCTGTGTGGGGTCAGCGCTTTTTATTGGGGACAAAAAGTGACCCCCAGGACCCAAGTGACCCCTGGGACCCAAGTGACCCCTGAGACCCAAGTGACCCCCGGGATTGAAGTGACCCCCAGGACCCGAGTGACCCCAGGCCGATGGCTCTGTCCGGCCACTGCCCATCCCGGGAGCTCCAGGACATTGTGGGGCCTCCGTGGGGCCTTCCCTGGGCCTGTCCCAGTGTCCGGGTCCTGTGTCCTGTCCTGTGCCCCTGTCCGTGGCCCGTGTCCATGTCCCGTGTCCGTTATCCCACATCCCGACTCCATCCCATGTCCATCCCCATCCCGTGTCCACCCCGTGTCCACCCCACGGCCCGGGGGTCCCTCAGGCGGATCCGGGTGTCCGAGGCCCGTCCCCGTCCCTGTCCCCGTCCCCTTTCCCGCCGGGGCTGGCCGCCCATTCCCGCCGCTGGATGGTCCCGGTCCGGCCCTCGTGGACGTGCGGCCGCTGCTCCCGTGGGATCCGCACGGCCCGGAACTGCGGCACGGCCGGGGGCGGCGCCCGCGCCCGCCGGAAGAACCCCAGCTGCGGACAGGGGGGGCGAGAGAAAGCACCGCGTGTCACGATATATCGCGATATGTCGCGATACGTCGCGATATGTTGCGATATGACACGACACGACACAGCTGGGGTGGCACAACGTGGCACGGCGTGGCATGATATGACATGATATGTCGTGATATGTCGCGATATGAGACAATAGGACATGACACAATACGCGCGGTATGTCGTGACATGACACGATGTGACACGACACGACAGGACACAGCTGGGGTGGCACGACATGGCACGGCACGCCACGATATGGCACGACATGTCGCGACGTGACACGACGTGGCACATCTGGGATGGCACAGCAGGCACAACGTGTCACAAAACGGCACGATATGTCGCGATACGTCGCGATATGTCGTGATATGTCGCGATGTGACACGACACGACACAGCTGGGGTGGCACAGCAGGCATGATGTGGCACGATATGACATGATACGACGTGATATGTCGCAATATATCGCAATATGTTGTGATATGTCGCGATATGTCGCGACGCGTCCCGGGGGTCCCTCACCTTCCAGAGCCCCAGCACGAGCAGGGCCAGCAGCAGCAGCCCCAGGAGCGCCGCCAGCGGCAGCACCCACCAGGGGACCCCGGTGACGGCCACGCCCGGGTCCAGGTGCAGGGACACGGACATCTGGGGGGGGGGGGGGACACGGGGTCATTGGGGGGTCATTGAGGGGTCAGTGGGGTCATTGAGGGGTCATTGGGGTCATTGAGGGGGCAGTGGGGTCATTGAGGGGTCATTGGGGGTCATTGGGGTCATCGGGGGTCATTGGGCTTATTGAGGGGTCAGTGGGATCATTGGGAATCATTGGGGTCATTGAGGGTCATTGGGGTCATTGAGGGGTCAGTGGGGTCATTGGGAATCATTGGGGTCATTGAGGGGGCAGTGGGGTCATTGGGGTCATCGGGGGTCATTGAGGGGTCAGTGGGGTCATTGGGAGTCATTGGGGTCATTGAGGGGGCAGTGGGGTCATTGAGGGGTCAATGGGGTCATTGGGGTCATCGAGGGTCAGTGGGGTCATTGAGGGGTCAGTGGGGGGTCAGGGGGTCATTGAGGGGGCAGTGGGGTCATTGAGGGGTCAGTGGGGTCATTGAGGGGTCATTGGGTCATTGAGGGGGCAGTGGGGTCATTGAGGGGTCATTGGGGTCATCGGGGGTCATTGGGCTTATTGAGGGGTCAGTGGGATCATTGGGAATCATTGGGGTCATTGAGGGGTCATTGGGGTCATTGAGGGGTCAGTGGGGTCATTGGGAATCATTGGGGTCATTGAGGGGGCAGTGGGGTCATTGGGGTCATCGGGGGGTCATTGAGGGGTCAGTGGGGTCATTGGGAGTCATTGGGGTCATTGAGGGGGCAGTGGGGTCATTGAGGGGTCAATGGGGTCATTGGGGTCATCGAGGGTCAGTGGGGTCATTGAGGGGTCAGTGGGGGGTCAGGGGGTCATTGAGGGGGCAGTGGGGTCATTGAGGGGTCAGTGGGGTCATTGAGGGGTCATTGGGGTCATTGAGGGGGCAGTGAGGTCATTGAGGGGTCATTGGGGTCATTGGGGGGTCATCGGGGGTCATTGGGCTTATTGAGGGGTCAGTGGGATCATTGGGAATCATTGGGGTCATTGAGGGGTCATTGGGGTCATTGAGGGGTCAGTGGGGTCATTGGGAATCATTGGGGTCATTGAGGGGGCAGTGGGGTCATTGGGGTCATCGGGGGTCATTGAGGGGTCAGTGGGGTCATTGGGAGTCATTGGGGTCATTGAGGGGGCAGTGGGGTCATTGAGGGGTCAATGGGGTCATTGGGGTCATCGAGGGTCAGTGGGGTCATTGAGGGGTCAGTGGGGGGTCAGGGGGTCATTGAGGGGGCAGTGGGGTCATTGAGGGGTCAGTGGGGTCATTGAGGGGTCATTGGGGTCATTGAGGGGTCAGTGGGGTCATTGGGAATCATTGGGGTCATTGAGGGGGCAGTGGGGTCATTGGGGTCATCGGGGGTCATTGAGGGGTCAGTGGGTTCATTGGGAGTCATTGGGGTCATTGAGGGGGCAGTGGGGTCATTGAGGGGTCAATGGGGTCATTGGGGTCATCGAGGGTCAGCGGGGTCATTGAGGGGTCAGTGGAGGGTCAGGGGGTCATTGAGGGGGCAGTGGGGTCATTGAGGGGTCAGTGGGGTCATTGAGGGGACAGTGGGGTCATTGGGGGGTCAGTGGGAGGGTCAGGGGGTCATTGGGGTCATTGAGGGGTCATCGGGGTCAGTGGGGTCATTGAGGGGACAGTGGGGTCATTGAGGGGTCAGTGGGAGGGTCAGGGGGTCATTGGGGTCATTGGGGACATCGGGGTCATTGAGGGGTCATTTGGGTCCCGAGGGTGTCCCCAGGGGGGTCCCGGGGGTGTCCCCAAGGGTGTCCGAGGGTGTCCCCAAGGGGGTCCCGGGGGTGTCCCCAAGGGGGTCCCCAAGGGTGTCCCGAGGGTGTCCCCAAGATTGTCCGAGGGTGTCCCCAAGGGTGTCCCGGGGGTGTCCCCAAGGGGGTCCCGAGGGTGTCCCCAAGGGTGTCCGAGGGTGTCCCCAGGGGGGTCCCGGGGCTGTCCCCAAGGGTGTCCGAGGGTGTCCCCAAGGGGGTCCCGGGGGTGTCCCCAAGAGGTGCCGGGGGTGTCCCCAAGGGTGTCCGAGGGTGTCCCCAAGGGTGTCCCCAAGGGGGTCCCGGGGGTGTCCCCAAGGGGGTCCCCAAGGGGGTCCCCAAGGGTGTCCCGAGGGTGTCCCCAAGATTGTCCGAGGGTGTCCCCAGGGGGATCCCGGGGGTGTCCCCAAGGGGGTCCCGAGGGTGTCCCCAAGGGTGTCCGAGGGTGTCCCCAGGGGGATCCCGGGGGTGTCCCCAAGGGGGTCCCGGGGGTGTCCCCAAGGGGGTCCCACCTGCGCCACCGCGTCCTTGATGACGACATTGCCGCGGGGGGAGGTGACCGAGACGGCGGCGCGCACGATCAGCTCCAGGTTCTCCACATCCAGGAACTCCTGGGAATTCGGGGAGGGGTCCAGGCCGGGCTGAGCCCCCTCCCCACCGCCTCGGGACCACTCCCCAGCCCCCTCCCCTCGCCGGGGGTCTCTCACCTCCAGGAAGGTCCCGTTCCAGAGGCGGCCCCGCGCCCGCAGCTCCGAGCGCTCCAGGGTGGGCAGCGGGCACCGGAACGGGCGGCAGCGCGCCGTGGCCTGGGCACAGTCCTGGGGACAGCGACACGGGGGTGACAGAGAGGGGACAGAGAGAGGGGACAGAGAGAGGGGACAGCGACACGGGGGGGTGACAGAGAGGGGACAGAGAGAGGGGACAGAGAGAGGGGACAGCGACACGGGGGGGTGACAGAGAGAGGGGACAGAGAGAGGGGACAGCGACACGGGGGGGTGACAGAGAGGGGACAGAGAGAGGGGACAGAGAGAGGGGACAGCGACACGGGGGGGTGACAGAGAGAGGGGACAGAGAGAGGGGACAGAGACATGGGGGGGTGACAGAGAGGGGACAGAGAGGGGACAGAGAGAGGGGACAACCCCAGGATGGGGGGACAGCGACACGGGGGGTGACAGAGAGAGGGGACAGAGAGAGGGGACAGAGAGGGGGGGACAGCGACACGGGGGGTGACAGAGAGAGGGGACACCCCGGGATTGGGGGACAGCGACACGGGGGGGTGACAGAGAGAGGGGACACCCCCAGAACGGAGTGACCTCGGCAATGGGGACAGCCCGGGAATGGCGACAGCCCCAAATGGAGCAATGCCAGAGCGGGGGCACCCCAAAAGGGGACACCCCGACAATGGGGACACCCCAAAATGGGACAGTGCCGCAGAAGGGGCACCCCGGAACACCCCCCAGGAACGGGGGGGATCCCGGGGACAGGGACACCCCAAAAGCAGGAGGACCCCAAAGCCCAGGCCTGGTGACACCCCGAGAGCGGGGACACCCCACAGCGGGTGCCCCCCACGAGCAGGGACCCCCCCAAACCCCCCAACGCTGCTCACCAGGGTCACGTTCCTCCTCTTCCTCCCCGCGGGCACCCACCACGAGCGGGGCGGGGGCTCCTCGGGGGGGTCCCCCCCGGCCCGGCGGCTCCTGGGGGGGGAAGGACTGGCGTGAGGGGGGTGGACAGGGACCCCCGGACACCCCCGGACAGCCCTGGACACTCCTCGTGCACCCCCTGGTTTCTGGACACATCTGGACACCCTCTGGACACCCTCTGGACACCCAAGGACATCCCTGGACACCGCTGGACACCCCTGAGTAACCCCTGGACACCCCTGGACACCCTCTGGACGCCCTCTGGACACCCTCTGGACACCCAAGGACATCCCTGGACACCGCTGGACACCCCCTGAGTAACCCTGGACACCCCTGGACACCCTCTGGACACCCTCTGGACACCATCTGGACCACCCAAGGACATCCCTGGACACCCCTGAGTAACCCCTGGACACCCCTGGACACCCTCTGGACACCCCTGGACACCCTCTGGACACTCTCTGGACACCCAAGGACATCCCTGGACACCGCTGGACACCCCTGAATAACCCCCGGACACCCTCGGACACCCCTGGACACCCTCTGGACACCCTCTGGACACTCTCTGGACACCCAAGGACATCCCTGGACACCGCTGGACACCCCTGAATAACCCCCGGACACCCTCGGACACCCCTGGACACCCTCTGGACACTCTCTGGACACCCCTGGACACCCAAGGACATCCCTGGACACCCCTGAGTAACCCCCTGGACACCCTCGGACACCCCTGGACACCCTCTGGACACTCTCTGGACACTCTCTGGACACCCAAGGACATCCCTGGCCACCCCCTGGCCACCGCTGGACACCCCTAAGCAAGCCCTGGACACCCCTGAGTAACCCCTGGCCACCCCTGGGTACCCCTGACCATCCATTGTCCTCCCCTCCAGGCACCCTGGACATCTCTGGACACCCCTGGCCACCTTTGGACACCCCTGGCCACCCCTGGACACCCCTGGCCACCTCCTAGAAACCTCCTGTCCCCCTCCTGGCCACCTTTGGACACCCCAGGACACCCCAGGGACACCTTTGGACACCCCAGGGACACCTTTGGACATCTCAGGACACCCCAGGACACCCCTGGACACCCCTGGCCACCTCCTAGAAACCTCCTGTCCCCCTCCTGGCCACCTTTGGACACCCCAGGACACCCCAGGGACACCTTTGGACACCCCAGGACACCCCAGGGACACCTCAGGGACACCTTTGGACATCTCAGGACACCCCCAGCCCCCTGTGGACATTCCTGGCCACCCCCAGGACCCCCGGCCCCCCCCCGGTTCCCGCACCAGTGCCAGGCGCAGGGGGTTGGCGGGGGGGCTGCAGGGCACGGGGGGGGTGCCCAGCTCCAGGCTCAGGGGGTACAGGAGCCACTTCCCGTTGGGCAGCTCCAGCGGCCACTGCACGGTCAGCGCGGCCGAGCCGGGGGTCTTCAGCACCGGACCCCGCTGCGACACCTGCGGGGGGGAGCACAAACGGGACCCCCCGCCCCAAAAAAACAGCTCTGGTGCGCAGTAGAGACCCTAAAAACAGCGTCTGCCCCAAAAATAGCCCCCACCTCAAAAATAGCCCCGGCATGGAGCCCCGACTCCAAAAACAGCCCCTGCCCCAAAAACAGCCCCCTCGACCCCAAAAACAGCCCCGACATGGAGCCCCCACCCCAAAAACAGCCCTCAATGAACCCCCACCCCAAAAAACAGCCCCGGCATGGAGCCCCCACCCCACAAAAACAGCCCCGGCACAGAGCCTCGACCCCAAAAACAGCCCCGGCCCCAAAAACAGCCCCGACATGGAGCCCCGACCCCAAAACAGCCCCTCAATGAACCCCCACCCCAAAAACAGCCCCGGCATGGAGCCCCCACCCCAAAAACAGCCCCCACGCCAAAAATAGCCCCGGCACAGAGCCCTCGACCCCAAAAACAGCCCCCACCCCAAAACCAGCCCCGGAATGGAGCCCCGACCCCAAAAACAGCCCCCGCCCCAAAAATAGCCCCGGCACGGAGCCCCGATCCCCAAAACAGCCCCTCAATGAACCCCCACCCCAAAAATAGCCCCTCCCACCCCAAAACCAGCCCCGACATGGAGCCCCGACCCCCAAAACAGCCCCTCAATGAAGCCCCACTCCCAAAACCAGCCCCTGTATGGAGCCCCCCACCCCAAAACCAGCCCCCATGAGTCCCCCCCACCCCACAAACTCCCTCGCTATGGACCCCCCCACCCCAAATCATCCCTCTCACAAGGACCCCCACCCCAAACCACCCCCTTCAATGAACCCCCACCCCAAAAACATTCCCCTATGTGCACCCCCACCCCCCCAAAACACCCCCCCCCCACACCCATTTCCCCCCTACCCCAAATCCCACCCCCCAAAGCGCACGGGATGGGGCGGGGCTCAGCCAGAACGAGCCCCCCCGGGGGTCCCACAGCCCCTTCCCCATTTTGGGGTCCCGGGGAGGGGGGGGTGGGCTCTGTTTTGGGGCGGGGGGGGGTCTCACCGTGACCTCGAAGCGGACGGCGCTGCCCACCTGGCTCTCGGGTCCTCACCGCGCTCTCCCCCACCACCTGCCCCCAAAAAACAGCCGGGGGGGCACGGCCACGCTGTGGGGACAGCGCTGCTTTGAGGGGAGGGGGGTCCCCGACCCCAAAAACCTCCCCCAAGTCACCCCAAAAGCCCCCTCCCCACTCACCCCGTCACGGCCAGGGGCAGCTCGATGACCACGCGGGCGCGGGCGACCACCGGCTCCAGGCCCGGCTGCTCGCTGGTGCTGGGGGGGGGGATTGGGGGGGTCCGGAGGGGTGAAATCCCAAAAAAGAACCCCAAAAAACCCACCCCGAGGATCACGCGGGGGGGTTTGACCCCCAAATTGTAGCCCCCCGGCCCTAAATTTTAGGGGGTTGGATTCTAAAACTACCTGGGGTTTTGTCCAAACCCCAAATCCTGGGGGGTCCAAATCCGCCGGGGTTTTGACCCCAAATCCCCCCAGATTCTGGCCCCCAACCACGGGGGTCTCCAGTCCCTAAACCCTGGGGGTTTCAGCCCCCAACCCTGGGGTCCGCAGCCCCTAAAGCCCCTGAGCTCTGACCCCCAACCCCCCCAGATTCTGACTCCCAAACCCTGGGGGGTCTCCAGCCCCCCAAATCTTGGGGATCCCCATCCCCAGGGGTCTCCAATCCCCAATCCCGGGGGTCCGCAGCCCCTAAAACCCCTGAGCTCTGACCCCCAAACCCTGGGCTCTCCAGCCCCTAAAACCCCCCCAGATTCTGACTCCCAAAGCCCCGGGGGGTCTCCAGCCCCCCAAATCTTGGGGGTCCCCATCCCCGGGGGTCTCCATCCGCCACCTCGGGGGTCCCCAATCCCCAATCCTGGGGGTCTCCAATCCCAATCCCGGGGGTCCGCAGCCCCTAAGACCCCTGAGCTCTGACCCCCAACCCCCCCAGATTCTGACTCCAAACCCCGGGGTCTCCAGCCCCCCAAATCTCGGGAGTCCCCATCCCTAGGGGTCTCCAATCCCCAATCCCGGGGGTCTCCAATCCCCAACCCCGGGGGTCCGCAGCCCCTAAAACCCCTGAGCTCTGACCCCCAAACCCTGGGCTCTCCATCCCTCAACCCCCTCAGATTCTGACTCCCAAAGCCCGGGGGTCTCCAGCCCACCAAATCTCGGGGGTCCCCAATCCCCAGGGGTCTCCAATCCCCAATCCCGGGGGTCTCCAATCCCCAATCCCGGGGGTCCGCAGCCCCTAAAACCCCTGAGCTCTGACCCCCAAACCCTGGGCTCTCCAGCCCCTAAAACCCCCCCAGATTCTGACTCCCAAACCCTGGGGGGTCTCCAGCCCCCAAATCTCGGGGGTCCCCAATCCCGGGGGTCTCCAATCCCCATCCCCGGGGGTCCGCAGCCCCCCGCCCGGCTCACGTGGACAGCTCCAGCTGCACCGCCAGCTCCGTGGTGTGGATGGAGATGCCCGAGGTGCTGAGGATGAGGAAGAACCGCACCTGCGAGCGCACAGGTGAGCGCTGGGGAGGGGAGAGGGGGCCGGGGGGGGCTGGGGGGAATTTGGGGAGGGGGCTGCGCCCACCTGCGCCCCGCGTTTGAGGGGGTTCCCCAGCTCGCACTCCACCCTGGAGCCGTTCTGGTTGGCCAAGCACAGCACTTTGTCCTAAGGGGATTTGGGGACACGGCTGAGCCCCCCTCCCACCGCGGGCACCACCGGGGTCACCCCCCAGCCTGAAGTTACAGGAGTGACCCCAGCCCAGAGCCCAGGGACATCCCAGACCCCCAGCACTGACCCCAGCCCAGAGCCCAGGGACATCCCAGACCCCCAGCACTGACCCTATCCCACCCCCCAGGACCATCCCAGACCCCCAGCACTGACCCCAGCCCAGAGCCCAGGACCATCCCACACCCCCAGAACTGACCCCATCCCAGACCCCAGCACTGACCCTATCCCAGAGCCCAGGACCATCCCACACCCCCAGAACTGACCCCATCCCAGACCCCCAGCACTGACCCTATCCCAGAGCCCAGGACCATCCCAGACCCCCAGCACTGACCCCATCCCAGACCCCCAGGACCATCCCACACCCCCAGCACTGACCCCAGCCCAGACCCCCAGCACTGACCCCATCCCAGAGCCCAGGGACATCCCACACCCCCAGCACTGACCCTATCCCACCCCGCAGGACCATCCCAGACCCCCAGCACTGACCCCATCCCAGAGCACAGGGACATCCCAGACCCCAGCACTGACCCTATCCCACCCCGCAGGACCATCCCAGACCCCCAGCACTGACCCCATCCCAGAGCACAGGGACATCCCAGACCCCCAGCACTGACCCTATCCCACCCCGCAGGACCATCCCAGACCCCCAGCACTGACCCCATCCCACACCCCAGGACCATCCCACACCCCAGGACCCCCAGGACCATCCCAGACCCTCAGGACCCCCAGCCCACCCCCAGGACCATCCCACACCCCCAGGACCCCCAGGACCATCTCAGACCCCCAGCACTGACCCCATCCCCTCCCCCCAGGACCATCCCACACCCCCAGAACTGACCCCATCCCACCCCCCAGGACCATCCCAGACCCCCAGGACCCCCATCCCACACCCCCAGGACCCCCGGGACCATCCCAGACCGCCAGGACTGACCCAAACCCACACCCCAGGACCATCCACGCCCTCAGGACCGACCCCATCCCACCCCCCAGGACCATCCCAGACCCCAGAACTGACCCCATCCCAGACCCCCAGGACCCCCAGGAACATCCCAGAACTGACCCCATCCCACCCCCCAGGACCATCCCGGGCCTCCAGCTCTGACCCCACCCTACATCCCCATCCCATCCCCCTCCCCCCCCCGCCCCTCCTGTCCCCCCCCAGGTCCCCCTGTCCCCGCACCCCGAGCCCCCCGGCCTCGGCGGGGCGCATGGCAGCGTAGGGCAGCCTCCGGGGGGAAGGTGGGCCACCAGCAGGGCCTGGTGGGCATCGTCCCCCGTCCCTCTGCGGCTCCAAAGGGTCCGAGGGCTCGTTGGTCACCAGCACCTCCAGGGCCACGTCCTTCTGGTCACTCACCGAGAAGGTGGCAGTGCCATTCTCGTCCCTGTGGGCAGAGCCACTGTGAGACCCCCTTGGGGACACCCCCGGTCACTGACAGCGAGGGTGGCAGTGCCATCCTCACCGTGTGACACCCCCTTGGGGACACCACTGACAGCGAGGTGGCAGTGCCATCCTCACCGTGTGACACCCCCTTGGGGACACCACTGACAGCGAGGTGGCAGTGCCATCCTCACCGTGTGACACCCCCTTGGGGACACCACTGACAGCGAGGTGGCAGTGCCATCCTCACCCTGTGACACCCCCTTGGGGACACCCCCGGTCCCTCAGGATGCAGGTGGCAGTGCCATCCTCACCCTGTGAGACCCCCTTGGGGACACCGCCGGTCCCTCACGGCGAAGGTGGCAGTGCCAGCGGGCAGAGCGGCCCCCGGGGGGTGTTGGGGACAGCCCGGGGTGGCCGCTGTCCCCTCACCTGGGCAGGGGCTGGAAGTCGCTGTCGCCCCGGCGGGCGCAGAAGCGCGGCCGCAGCTCCAGGTGGCTCTGGCAGATTTTGTCATCGCCGCAGCCCTGGCGCAGGAAATGCACCTGGGGGGGCAGGGGGGGACAGCGCGGGGACACGGTGACAATGCGGGGACAGCCACGGGGGGCAGGGGGGGACAGCGCGGGGACACGGTGACAATGCGGGGACAGCCCACGGGGGGACGGGGGGGGACAGCGCGGGGACACGGTGACAATGCGGGGACAGCCACGGGGGGCAGGGGGGGACAGCGCGGGGACACGGTGACAATGCGGGGACAGCCACGGGGGGACGGGGGGGGACAGCGCGGGACACGGTGACAATGTGGGGACAGCCACGGGGGGCAGGGGGGGGACACTCCCGGGAATGGGAGGGGGGACATTGCAGGGGGTCCAAGTTGGGATGGGGGGACAGGAGGGACATTGTAGGGACCCCGAGACACTGCCAGGAATGGGGGGGGGGACACTCCGGGTGGGACAAGGGGGACGCAGGGGACACTGCAGGGACCCCGAGACACTGCCAGGAATGGGGGGGACACTCCGGGTGGGATTGGGGGGACACAGGGGACACTGCAGGGACCCCCAGGGGAGATGGGGCACTGCCAGGAATGGGGGGGGGACATTTCAGGTGGCCCCAGGTGGGACTGGGGGGACACAGGGGGGACACGGGGGACACTGCAAGTGGCCCAGACTGGGATGGGAGGGACACGGGGGGACACTGGGGGGGGATACAGGTGATGCTCCGGGTGTCCCAAACTGGGACTGGGGGACACTGGGTGGTGGGGGGGACATGGGGGGGCACAGGTGACACTCTGGATGTCCCAAACTGGGACTGGGGGACACGGGGGGGGGGACACAGGTGATAAACTGGGATTGGGGAACACTGGGCGGGACACGGAGGGGGGGACACTCAGGTGACACTCTGGGTGTCCCAAACTGGGATTGGGGGACACTGGGGGGGACACAGGTGACACTCTGGATGTCCCAAACTGGGACTGGGGGACACTGGGGGGGGGGACACAGGTGACACTCTGGGTGTCCCAAACTGGGATTGGGGGACACTGGGGGGGACACGGGGGGGGACACAGGTGACACTCTGGGTGTCCCAAACTGGGACTGGGGGACACTGGGTGGGACACAGGTGACACTCTGGGTGTCCCAAACTGGGATTGGGGGACACTGGGTGGGGGGGACCCTCAGGTGACCCTCCGGTGACCCTCAGGTGTGGCCGGTGCCCACCTCGGCGCGGTGCGTGCTGGGCTGGCGGGGGCTGAGCGCAGGGGACAGCGGGGGCAGCGCTGCCCCCCGGGGCCCCCCGGTGCCACCCCCGCGTGGCCCCGATGGCGTAGGCGAGGCTGAGCTCGATGGGACGCAGCTTGTCCCGGATGTCGTCCTGCGGCACAGGGAGAGGAGGAGGAGGAGGAGGGGAGGAAGGTCAGGGTGGCACTCGGGGAGCCGGGAGGTGCTGGGGGAACCCGGGGGGGGGGGGGTGGGGTGGGGATGAGGGTGGGGAGGATGGGGATGGGGATGGAGATGAGGAGGATGAGGATGAAGATGGGGGATGAGGAGGACGGGGATGGAGATGGGGATGAGGAGGATGGGGATGAGGAGGAGACAGGGATGAGGATGAGGAGGATGGGGATGAAGACGGGGATGAAGATGAGGAGGATGGGGATGAAGATGGGGATGGGGATGGGGATGGGGATGAGGAGGAGACGGATGAGGATGAGGAGGATGGGATGAAGATGGGGATGGGGACGGGGATGAGGATGGGGATGAGGATGGGGATGAGGAGGATGGGGATGAGGAGGAGACAGGGATGAGGATGAGGAGGATGGGGATGAAGACGGGGATGAGGATGAGGAGGATGGGGATGAAGATGGGGATGAGGATGGGGATGGGGATGAGGAGGAGACGGATGAGGATGAGGAGGATGGGGATGAAGATGGGGACGGGGATGAGGATGGGGATGAAGATGGGGATGAGGATGGGGATGAGGAGGATGGGGATGAAGATGGGGATGAGGAGGATGGGGATGAGGAGGAGACGGGGATGAGGATGAGGAGGATGGGGATGAAGATGGGGATGGGGATGAGGAGGATGGCGATGAAGACGGAGATGGGGATGAGGATGAGGAGGAGACAGGGACGAGGATGAGGAGGATGGGGATGAAGATGGGGATGAGGATGGGGATGAAGATGAGGAGGATGGGGATGAAGACAGAGACGGGGATGAGGATGAGGAGGATGGGGATGAAGATGGGGATGAGGATGAGGAGGATGGGGATGAAGATGGAGATGGGGATGGGGACGGGGATGAGGATGGGATGAAGATGGGGATGAGGATGGGGATGAGGAGGAGACGGATGAGGATGAGGAGGATGGGGATGAAGACAGAGACGGGGATGAGGATGAGGAGGATGGGGATGAAGATGAGGAGGATGGGGATGAAGATGGAGACAGGGATGAGGAGGAGGAGGAGACGGGGATGAGGATGAGGAGGATGGGGATGAAGATGGGGATGAGGAGGATGGGGATGGGGATGATGAGGACGGGAATGAAGATGGGAATGGGGATGGGGATGAGGAGGATGGGGATGAAGATGGAGATGGGGATGAGGATGAGGAGGATGGGGATGAAGATGGAGACAGGGATGAGGATGAGGAAGATGAGGGTGGGGACAAGGACGGGGATGCAGACAGTGACAAGGATGAGGATGATGAGGATGCGGACAGGGATGAGGAGGGGAAGGGGGATGAGGATGAGGAAAATGAGGATGAGGAAGATGAGGATGGGGATGGAGGCTGAGGAAGAGGAGGATGAGGAAGATGATGAGGAACATGAGAATGAGGAAGATGAGATGGGGATGGAGGCTGAGGAAGAGGAGGACGAGGAAAGTGAGGATGAGGAAGATGAGGATGAGAAGATGAGGATGGGGGTGGAGGCTGAGGAAGAGGAGGCCGAGGAAGATGAGGATGAGGAAGAGGAGGCCTCGAGGAAGAGGAGGCCGAAGCACGCACGTGCAGCCGGAAGGTGGCGGTGACGCAGCCGCGCTCGCGCTGCCGGGGCAGCTCCAGGGTCCCCGAGATTCGGTGCTCGGGGTCCGCGGGCCCCCGCGCCAGGAAGGTGACCCGGGGCACCTGCCCCCGCCGGCGCCGCTCCGCGTCCGCCTCCAGCACGAACTGCAGCTCTGGGGGGGCACCGGGATTGGGGTGGGGGGTCCTGAGGGGTGGGGGGTCCCAAAGGAGGGGGGGGTCCCAAAGGATGGGGGGGATCCTGAGGGGTGGGGGGTCCCAAAGGAGGGGGGGTCCCAAAGGATGGGGGATCCCAAAGGATGGGGGGACTCTGGGATTGGGGGGGATCCCAAAGGATGGGGGGGGACTCTGGGATTGGGGGGGATCCCAAAGGATGGGGGGATCCCAAAGGATGGGGGGGACTCTGGGATTGGGGGGGATCCCAAAGGATGGGGGATCCCAAAGGATGGGGGGGACTCTGGGATTGGGGGGATCCCAAAGGATGGGGGATCCAAAGGATGGGGGGGACTCTGGGATTGGGGGGATCCCAAAGGATGGGGGGGGACTCTGGGATTGGGGGGGATCCCAAAGGATGGGGATCCCAAAGGATGGGGGGGGACTCTGGGATTGGGGGGGGTCCCAAAGGATGGGGGGGGGACTCTGGGATTGGGGGGGGATCCTGAAGGGTGGGGGATCCCAAAGGATGGGGGGGGACTCTGGGATTGGGGGGGGTCCCAAAGGATGGGGGGGACTCTAGGGTTGGGGGGGGATCCCAAAGGATGGGGGGGGGACTCTGGGATTGGGGGGGGGTCTTGAAGGGTGGGGGATCCCAAAAGATGGGGGATCCCAAAGGATGGGGGGGACGCTGGGATTGGGGGGATCCCAAAGGATGGGGGGACTCCGGGATTGGGGTTCTGAGGGATGGGGGATCCCAAAGGATGGGGGGAGTCTGGGATTAGGGGGGATCCTGAAGGGTGGGGGATCCCAAAGGATGGGGGGGACTCTGGGATTGGGGGGGGTCCTGAGGGGTGGGGGATCCCAAAGGATGGGGGGGACTCTGGGATTGGGGGGGGGTCCCAAAGGATGGGGGGACTCTGGGATTGGGGGGGGATCCAAAGGATGGGGGATCCCAAAGGATGGGGGGGACTCTGGGATTGGGGGGGATCCCAAAGGATGGGGGGAGTCTGGGATTAGGGGGGATCCTGAAGGGTGGGGGATCCCAAAGGATGGGGGGGACTCTGGGATTGGGGGGGGGTCCCAAAGGATGGGGGGGACTCTGGGATTGGGGGGGATCCCAAAGGATGGGGGATCCCAAAGGATGGGGGGGACTCTGGGATTGGGGGGGGGGTCCTGAAGGGTGGGGGGGGACTCTGGATTGGGGTTCTGAGGGGTGGGGGATCCCCCGGGATTGGGGCGGGGGGGGTCCTTGGGGATTCTGGGGGTCCTTGGGGATTGTGGGGGGGTCCCAGGGGTGGGGGGATTGTCTGGGATAGAGGGGTCCTTGGGGATGGCGGGGGGGGGGGGGGGGGGGGTGCGGTCCTCAGGGATCAGGGAATCCCAAGGAATGGTGTTCTCATGGATGGGGGGTCCTTGGGAACGGGCGATTCCCAGAAATGGGGTCCTTGGGAATGGGGGGATCCTCAGGGATGGGGAGG
>NW_025963307.1:0-58351 GCF_020740725.1 Corvus hawaiiensis | reverse complement strand
AGCTCAGCCAGAAGGAGGCGTCTACAAAGGAGGCGTTCTTGAAGCAGCCCTTCTCCAAGCACAAGCCACGGAGGCTCTGTAGCTTCCTTCTCAGCTGGACATGCCGGCACACTGTTCACGCTCGCGTCACCGTTGCCAACTTCCAGCAGCTGCTAGCATGCAAACAGGCTCGAGAAGTCAAAGCCAGTGCTGTGCTGCACCTTCGCCTTCGCCCACGTAAGCCACGTCAGTGCACTCTGTACTTGTCTCCTCTGCTGCAGCTAGCGTGATCTTCTCTGCAGCTCGGAGGCTCAAGGGAAGAGCAGCTGTTGCCACGGAAGGTTGGTGCTGCTCTAAGTAGCAGCACAAGGAGCTGTCTTTGGAGTTCCTTCTTCTGCTGCCAGCGTGACTTTTCCAGGCAAGCGAGTGGCAGCCCCGCTTTCCCTGCAGCCTGTAGGATGCGCACACAAGCCGTGTGCGCGGCAGCTTGGTTCTTCGCTTTTCGTAGCGAGTGGCGCTTTCATTGCCCCGGAGGCGAACAGCCGTCTGCTTCTCGCGCAGAAAGCTCTGCCGGCGGAGGGGCGCACCAGAGCACTGCTTCTGCCGAAACACGCCTGGGCCATACACAGTCCCCTCTCAGGGCTACGTGGCAGCACACTCTGCCTCTCCTGTGCTCCGCATCGGAACAGAAAGGTCCTCGGCTACGTCTCGCACGGAGAACTGTGCCAGAAGCGCACGCTTGCCGGCGCTGGCCCCTGCAACTCGGAGAAACTTGTCTTTGCACCACATTCCCGGGCAGTCCCCTTTGACAGCCTGCACAACGCCCTCAGATGGCGGTGCTCTTTGCACGGTTCTTGGCAGCTCCAAGTACCCCCGCGCACATGACAGGCTCCTAAAGACCAAAGAGGCGAGTAGTCGTCTCGCCCAGAAACGGGGAGCGGCACAAAAGCATGATCTTCACGAGCCATTCTCGTCGGCCAGCCGGTTGTGCTCTGTCCAAAGGCTTGGACACCTAAACACTCAAGCGCTGCTTTCCTGGCACATTTCTCGAAGCGAGAGCTAGACGGGCACTTTGGACCCTATCGAAACAGAAGGAGAATGGTTCTACCTGCAGCTGAGGCAAATCCCTGCACAGCACGTTGTGCATGCCAGCACTGTACACGCTGATGAGCAGCAAAGCTGAATGCCCTCGCTGGGCTTCAGTTCTCTCCAGACGGCAGCAGGCGAAGACTGAAGGCGCGGAGCACGGGACTTCTGGGTGCTCGCTAGCGAATTGCCAAAGTCCGGCCAAATGCTCCTTCGCAAGCCCATTTCGCCGAGAAGACTCTTGCTGCTTCAGGAAGTAAGGCGCAGCCCTTCATCCCACAAGCCGGCTAGGAAGCAGTTTCTTACAGCTTCAGTGTTGCAGAGTGCATGCAGCTTGAGCTCAGCCAGAAGGAGGCGTCTACAAAGGAGGCGTTCTTGAAGCAGCCCTTCTCCAAGCACAAGCCACGGAGGCTCTGTAGCTTCCTTCTCAGCTGGACATGCCGGCACACTGTTCACGCTCGCGTCACCGTTGCCAACTTCCAGCAGCTGCTAGCATGCAAACAGGCTCGAGAAGTCAAAGCCAGTGCTGTGCTGCACCTTCGCCTTCGCCCACGTAAGCCACGTCAGTGCACTCTGTACTTGTCTCCTCTGCTGCAGCTAGCGTGATCTTCTCTGCAGCTCGGAGGCTCAAGGGAAGAGCAGCTGTTGCCACGGAAGGTTGGTGCTGCTCTAAGTAGCAGCACAAGGAGCTGTCTTTGGAGTTCCTTCTTCTGCTGCCAGCGTGACTTTTCCAGGCAAGCGAGTGGCAGCCCCGCTTTCCCTGCAGCCTGTAGGATGCGCACACAAGCCGTGTGCGCGGCAGCTTGGTTCTTCGCTTTTCGTAGCGAGTGGCGCTTTCATTGCCCCGGAGGCGAACAGCCGTCTGCTTCTCGCGCAGAAAGCTCTGCCGGCGGAGGGGCGCACCAGAGCACTGCTTCTGCCGAAACACGCCTGGGCCATACACAGTCCCCTCTCAGGGCTACGTGGCAGCACACTCTGCCTCTCCTGTGCTCCGCATCGGAACAGAAAGGTCCTCGGCTACGTCTCGCACGGAGAACTGTGCCAGAAGCGCACGCTTGCCGGCGCTGGCCCCTGCAACTCGGAGAAACTTGTCTTTGCACCACATTGCCGGGCAGTCCCCTTTGACAGCCTGCACAACGCCCTCAGATGGCGGTGCTCTTTGCACGGTTCTTGGCAGCTCCAAGTACCCCCGCGCACATGACAGGCTCCTAAAGACCAAAGAGGCGAGTAGTCGTCTCGCCCAGAAACGGGGAGCGGCACAAAAGCATGATCTTCACGAGCCATTCTCGTCGGCCAGCCGGTTGTGCTCTGTCCAAAGGCTTGGACACCTAAACACTCAAGCGCTGCTTTCCTGGCACATTTCTCGAAGCGAGAGCTAGACGGGCACTTTGGACCCTATCGAAACAGAAGGAGAATGATTCTACCTGCAGCTGAGGCAAATCCGTGCACAGCACGTTGTGCATGCCAGCACTGTACACGCTGATGAGCAGCAAAGCTGAATGCCCTCGCTGGGCTTCAGTTCTCTCCAGACGGCAGCAGGCGAAGACTGAAGGCGCGGAGCACGGGACTTCTGGGTGCTCGCTAGCGAATTGCCAAAGTCCGGCCAAATGCTCCTTCGCAAGCCCATTTCGCCGAGAAGACTTTTGCTGCTTCAGGAAGTAAGGCGCAGCCCTTCGACTTCATCCCACAAGCCGGCTAGGAAGCAGTTTCTTACAGCTTCAGTGTTGCAGAGTGCATGCAGCTTGAGCTCAGCCAGAAGGAGGCGTCTACAAAGGAGGCGTTCTTGAAGCAGCCCTTCTCCAAGCACAAGCCACGGAGGCTCTGTAGCTTCCTTCTCAGCTGGACATGCCGGCACACTGTTCACGCTCGCGTCACCGTTGCCAACTTCCAGCAGCTGCTAGCATGCAAACAGGCTCGAGAAGTCAAAGCCAGTGCTGTGCTGCATCTTCGCCTTCGCCCACGTAAGCCACGTCAGTGCACTCTGTACTTGTCTCCTCTGCTGCAGCTAGCGTGATCTTCTCTGCAGCTCGGAGGCTCAAGGGAAGAGCAGCTGTTGCCACGGAAGGTTGGTGCTGCTCTAAGTAGCAGCACAAGGAGCTGTCTTTGGAGTTCCTTCTTCTGCTGCCAGCGTGACTTTTCCAGGCAAGCGAGTGGCAGCCCCGCTTTCCCTGCAGCCTGTAGGATGCGCACACAAGCCGTGTGCGCGGCAGCTTGGTTCTTCGCTTTTCGTAGCGAGTGGCGCTTTCATTGCCCCGGAGGCGAACAGCCGTCTGCTTCTCGCGCAGAAAGCTCTGCCGGCGGAGGGGCGCACCAGAGCACTGCTTCTGCCGAAACACGCCTGGGCCATACACAGTCCCCTCTCAGGGCTACGTGGCAGCACACTCTGCCTCTCCTGTGCTCCGCATCGGAACAGAAAGGTCCTCGGCTACGTCTCGCACGGAGAACTGTGCCAGAAGCGCACGCTTGCCGGCGCTGGCCCCTGCAACTCGGAGAAACTTGTCTTTGCACCACATTCCCGGGCAGTCCCCTTTGACAGCCTGCACAACGCCCTCAGATGGCGGTGCTCTTTGCACGGTTCTTGGCAGCTCCAAGTACCCCCGCGCACATGACAGGCTCCTAAAGACCAAAGAGGCGAGTAGTCGTCTCGCCCAGAAACGGGGAGCGGCACAAAAGCATGATCTTCACGAGCCATTCTCGTCGGCCAGCCGGTTGTGCTCTGTCCAAAGGCTTGGACACCTAAACACTCAAGCGCTGCTTTCCTGGCACATTTCTCGAAGCGAGAGCTAGACGGGCACTTTGGACCCTATCGAAACAGAAGGAGAATGATTCTACCTGCAGCTGAGGCAAATCCGTGCACAGCACGTTGTGCATGCCAGCACTGTACACGCTGATGAGCAGCAAAGCTGAATGCCCTCGCTGGGCTTCAGTTCTCTCCAGACGGCAGCAGGCGAAGACTGAAGGCGCGGAGCACGGGACTTCTGGGTGCTCGCTAGCGAATTGCCAAAGTCCGGCCAAATGCTCCTTCGCAAGCCCATTTCGCCGAGAAGACTCTTGCTGCTTCAGGAAGTAAGGCGCAGCCCTTCATCCCACAAGCCGGCTAGGAAGCAGTTTCTTACAGCTTCAGTGTTGCAGAGTGCATGCAGCTTGAGCTCAGCCAGAAGGAGGCGTCTACAAAGGAGGCGTTCTTGAAGCAGCCCTTCTCCAAGCACAAGCCACGGAGGCTCTGTAGCTTCCTTCTCAGCTGGACATGCCGGCACACTGTTCACGCTCGCGTCACCGTTGCCAACTTCCAGCAGCTGCTAGCATGCAAACAGGCTCGAGAAGTCAAAGCCAGTGCTGTGCTGCACCTTCGCCTTCGCCCACGTAAGCCACGTCAGTGCACTCTGTACTTGTCTCCTCTGCTGCAGCTAGCGTGATCTTCTCTGCAGCTCGGAGGCTCAAGGGAAGAGCAGCTGTTGCCACGGAAGGTTGGTGCTGCTCTAAGTAGCAGCACAAGGAGCTGTCTTTGGAGTTCCTTCTTCTGCTGCCAGCGTGACTTTTCCAGGCAAGCGAGTGGCAGCCCCGCTTTCCCTGCAGCCTGTAGGATGCGCACACAAGCCGTGTGCGCGGCAGCTTGGTTCTTCGCTTTTCGTAGCGAGTGGCGCTTTCATTGCCCCGGAGGCGAACAGCCGTCTGCTTCTCGCGCAGAAAGCTCTGCCGGCGGAGGGGCGCACCAGAGCACTGCTTCTGCCGAAACACGCCTGGGCCATACACAGTCCCCTCTCAGGGCTACGTGGCAGCACACTCTGCCTCTCCTGTGCTCCGCATCGGAACAGAAAGGTCCTCGGCTACGTCTCGCACGGAGAACTGTGCCAGAAGCGCACGCTTGCCGGCGCTGGCCCCTGCAACTCGGAGAAACTTGTCTTTGCACCACATTGCCGGGCAGTCCCCTTTGACAGCCTGCACAACGCCCTCAGATGGCGGTGCTCTTTGCACGGTTCTTGGCAGCTCCAAGTACCCCCGCGCACATGACAGGCTCCTAAAGACCAAAGAGGCGAGTAGTCGTCTCGCCCAGAAACGGGGAGCGGCACAAAAGCATGATCTTCACGAGCCATTCTCGTCGGCCAGCCGGTTGTGCTCTGTCCAAAGGCTTGGACACCTAAACACTCAAGCGCTGCTTTCCTGGCACATTTCTCGAAGCGAGAGCTAGACGGGCACTTTGGACCCTATCGAAACAGAAGGAGAATGATTCTACCTGCAGCTGAGGCAAATCCGTGCACAGCACGTTGTGCATGCCAGCACTGTACACGCTGATGAGCAGCAAAGCTGAATGCCCTCGCTGGGCTTCAGTTCTCTCCAGACGGCAGCAGGCGAAGACTGAAGGCGCGGAGCACGGGACTTCTGGGTGCTCGCTAGCGAATTGCCAAAGTCCGGCCAAATGCTCCTTCGCAAGCCCATTTCGCCGAGAAGACTCTTGCTGCTTCAGGAAGTAAGGCGCAGCCCTTCATCCCACAAGCCGGCTAGGAAGCAGTTTCTTACAGCTTCAGTGTTGCAGAGTGCATGCAGCTTGAGCTCAGCCAGAAGGAGGCGTCTACAAAGGAGGCGTTCTTGAAGCAGCCCTTCTCCAAGCACAAGCCACGGAGGCTCTGTAGCTTCCTTCTCAGCTGGACATGCCGGCACACTGTTCACGCTCGCGTCACCGTTGCCAACTTCCAGCAGCTGCTAGCATGCAAACAGGCTCGAGAAGTCAAAGCCAGTGCTGTGCTGCACCTTCGCCTTCGCCCACGTAAGCCACGTCAGTGCACTCTGTACTTGTCTCCTCTGCTGCAGCTAGCGTGATCTTCTCTGCAGCTCGGAGGCTCAAGGGAAGAGCAGCTGTTGCCACGGAAGGTTGGTGCTGCTCTAAGTAGCAGCACAAGGAGCTGTCTTTGGAGTTCCTTCTTCTGCTGCCAGCGTGACTTTTCCAGGCAAGCGAGTGGCAGCCCCGCTTTCCCTGCAGCCTGTAGGATGCGCACACAAGCCGTGTGCGCGGCAGCTTGGTTCTTCGCTTTTCGTAGCGAGTGGCGCTTTCATTGCCCCGGAGGCGAACAGCCGTCTGCTTCTCGCGCAGAAAGCTCTGCCGGCGGAGGGGCGCACCAGAGCACTGCTTCTGCCGAAACACGCCTGGGCCATACACAGTCCCCTCTCAGGGCTACGTGGCAGCACACTCTGCCTCTCCTGTGCTCCGCATCGGAACAGAAAGGTCCTCGGCTACGTCTCGCACGGAGAACTGTGCCAGAAGCGCACGCTTGCCGGCGCTGGCCCCTGCAACTCGGAGAAACTTGTCTTTGCACCACATTGCCGGGCAGTCCCCTTTGACAGCCTGCACAACGCCCTCAGATGGCGGTGCTCTTTGCACGGTTCTTGGCAGCTCCAAGTACCCCCGCGCACATGACAGGCTCCTAAAGACCAAAGAGGCGAGTAGTCGTCTCGCCCAGAAACGGGGAGCGGCACAAAAGCATGATCTTCACGAGCCATTCTCGTCGGCCAGCCGGTTGTGCTCTGTCCAAAGGCTTGGACACCTAAACACTCAAGCGCTGCTTTCCTGGCACATTTCTCGAAGCGAGAGCTAGACGGGCACTTTGGACCCTATCGAAACAGAAGGAGAATGATTCTACCTGCAGCTGAGGCAAATCCGTGCACAGCACGTTGTGCATGCCAGCACTGTACACGCTGATGAGCAGCAAAGCTGAATGCCCTCGCTGGGCTTCAGTTCTCTCCAGACGGCAGCAGGCGAAGACTGAAGGCGCGGAGCACGGGACTTCTGGGTGCTCGCTAGCGAATTGCCAAAGTCCGGCCAAATGCTCCTTCGCAAGCCCATTTCGCCGAGAAGACTCTTGCTGCTTCAGGAAGTAAGGCGCAGCCCTTCATCCCACAAGCCGGCTAGGAAGCAGTTTCTTACAGCTTCAGTGTTGCAGAGTGCATGCAGCTTGAGCTCAGCCAGAAGGAGGCGTCTACAAAGGAGGCGTTCTTGAAGCAGCCCTTCTCCAAGCACAAGCCACGGAGGCTCTGTAGCTTCCTTCTCAGCTGGACATGCCGGCACACTGTTCACGCTCGCGTCACCGTTGCCAACTTCCAGCAGCTGCTAGCATGCAAACAGGCTCGAGAAGTCAAAGCCAGTGCTGTGCTGCACCTTCGCCTTCGCCCACGTAAGCCACGTCAGTGCACTCTGTACTTGTCTCCTCTGCTGCAGCTAGCGTGATCTTCTCTGCAGCTCGGAGGCTCAAGGGAAGAGCAGCTGTTGCCACGGAAGGTTGGTGCTGCTCTAAGTAGCAGCACAAGGAGCTGTCTTTGGAGTTCCTTCTTCTGCTGCCAGCGTGACTTTTCCAGGCAAGCGAGTGGCAGCCCCGCTTTCCCTGCAGCCTGTAGGATGCGCACACAAGCCGTGTGCGCGGCAGCTTGGTTCTTCGCTTTTCGTAGCGAGTGGCGCTTTCATTGCCCCGGAGGCGAACAGCCGTCTGCTTCTCGCGCAGAAAGCTCTGCCGGCGGAGGGGCGCACCAGAGCACTGCTTCTGCCGAAACACGCCTGGGCCATACACAGTCCCCTCTCAGGGCTACGTGGCAGCACACTCTGCCTCTCCTGTGCTCCGCATCGGAACAGAAAGGTCCTCGGCTACGTCTCGCACGGAGAACTGTGCCAGAAGCGCACGCTTGCCGGCGCTGGCCCCTGCAACTCGGAGAAACTTGTCTTTGCACCACATTGCCGGGCAGTCCCCTTTGACAGCCTGCACAACGCCCTCAGATGGCGGTGCTCTTTGCACGGTTCTTGGCAGCTCCAAGTACCCCCGCGCACATGACAGGCTCCTAAAGACCAAAGAGGCGAGTAGTCGTCTCGCCCAGAAACGGGGAGCGGCACAAAAGCATGATCTTCACGAGCCATTCTCGTCGGCCAGCCGGTTGTGCTCTGTCCAAAGGCTTGGACACCTAAACACTCAAGCGCTGCTTTCCTGGCACATTTCTCGAAGCGAGAGCTAGACGGGCACTTTGGACCCTATCGAAACAGAAGGAGAATGATTCTACCTGCAGCTGAGGCAAATCCCTGCACAGCACGTTGTGCATGCCAGCACTGTACACGCTGATGAGCAGCAAAGCTGAATGCCCTCGCTGGGCTTCAGTTCTCTCCAGACGGCAGCAGGCGAAGACTGAAGGCGCGGAGCACGGGACTTCTGGGTGCTCGCTAGCGAATTGCCAAAGTCCAGCCAAATGCTCCTTCGCAAGCCCATTTCGCCGAGAAGACTCTTGCTGCTTCAGGAAGTAAGGCGCAGCCCTTCATCCCACAAGCCGGCTAGGAAGCAGTTTCTTACAGCTTCAGTGTTGCAGAGTGCATGCAGCTTGAGCTCAGCCAGAAGGAGGCGTCTACAAAGGAGGCGTTCTTGAAGCAGCCCTTCTCCAAGCACAAGCCACGGAGGCTCTGTAGCTTCCTTCTCAGCTGGACATGCCGGCACACTGTTCACGCTCGCGTCACCGTTGCCAACTTCCAGCAGCTGCTAGCATGCAAACAGGCTCGAGAAGTCAAAGCCAGTGCTGTGCTGCACCTTCGCCTTCGCCCACGTAAGCCACGTCAGTGCACTCTGTACTTGTCTCCTCTGCTGCAGCTAGCGTGATCTTCTCTGCAGCTCGGAGGCTCAAGGGAAGAGCAGCTGTTGCCACGGAAGGTTGGTGCTGCTCTAAGTAGCAGCACAAGGAGCTGTCTTTGGAGTTCCTTCTTCTGCTGCCAGCGTGACTTTTCCAGGCAAGCGAGTGGCAGCCCCGCTTTCCCTGCAGCCTGTAGGATGCGCACACAAGCCGTGTGCGCGGCAGCTTGGTTCTTCGCTTTTCGTAGCGAGTGGCGCTTTCATTGCCCCGGAGGCGAACAGCCGTCTGCTTCTCGCGCAGAAAGCTCTGCCGGCGGAGGGGCGCACCAGAGCACTGCTTCTGCCGAAACACGCCTGGGCCATACACAGTCCCCTCTCAGGGCTACGTGGCAGCACACTCTGCCTCTCCTGTGCTCCGCATCGGAACAGAAAGGTCCTCGGCTACGTCTCGCACGGAGAACTGTGCCAGAAGCGCACGCTTGCCGGCGCTGGCCCCTGCAACTCGGAGAAACTTGTCTTTGCACCACATTGCCGGGCAGTCCCCTTTGACAGCCTGCACAACGCCCTCAGATGGCGGTGCTCTTTGCACGGTTCTTGGCAGCTCCAAGTACCCCCGCGCACATGACAGGCTCCTAAAGACCAAAGAGGCGAGTAGTCGTCTCGCCCAGAAACGGGGAGCGGCACAAAAGCATGATCTTCACGAGCCATTCTCGTCGGCCAGCCGGTTGTGCTCTGTCCAAAGGCTTGGACACCTAAACACTCAAGCGCTGCTTTCCTGGCACATTTCTCGAAGCGAGAGCTAGACGGGCACTTTGGACCCTATCGAAACAGAAGGAGAATGATTCTACCTGCAGCTGAGGCAAATCCGTGCACAGCACGTTGTGCATGCCAGCACTGTACACGCTGATGAGCAGCAAAGCTGAATGCCCTCGCTGGGCTTCAGTTCTCTCCAGACGGCAGCAGGCGAAGACTGAAGGCGCGGAGCACGGGACTTCTGGGTGCTCGCTAGCGAATTGCCAAAGTCCGGCCAAATGCTCCTTCGCAAGCCCATTTCGCCGAGAAGACTTTTGCTGCTTCAGGAAGTAAGGCGCAGCCCTTCGACTTCATCCCACAAGCCGGCTAGGAAGCAGTTTCTTACAGCTTCAGTGTTGCAGAGTGCATGCAGCTTGAGCTCAGCCAGAAGGAGGCGTCTACAAAGGAGGCGTTCTTGAAGCAGCCCTTCTCCAAGCACAAGCCACGGAGGCTCTGTAGCTTCCTTCTCAGCTGGACATGCCGGCACACTGTTCACGCTCGCGTCACCGTTGCCAACTTCCAGCAGCTGCTAGCATGCAAACAGGCTCGAGAAGTCAAAGCCAGTGCTGTGCTGCACCTTCGCCTTCGCCCACGTAAGCCACGTCAGTGCACTCTGTACTTGTCTCCTCTGCTGCAGCTAGCGTGATCTTCTCTGCAGCTCGGAGGCTCAAGGGAAGAGCAGCTGTTGCCACGGAAGGTTGGTGCTGCTCTAAGTAGCAGCACAAGGAGCTGTCTTTGGAGTTCCTTCTTCTGCTGCCAGCGTGACTTTTCCAGGCAAGCGAGTGGCAGCCCCGCTTTCCCTGCAGCCTGTAGGATGCGCACACAAGCCGTGTGCGCGGCAGCTTGGTTCTTCGCTTTTCGTAGCGAGTGGCGCTTTCATTGCCCCGGAGGCGAACAGCCGTCTGCTTCTCGCGCAGAAAGCTCTGCCGGCGGAGGGGCGCACCAGAGCACTGCTTCTGCCGAAACACGCCTGGGCCATACACAGTCCCCTCTCAGGGCTACGTGGCAGCACACTCTGCCTCTCCTGTGCTCCGCATCGGAACAGAAAGGTCCTCGGCTACGTCTCGCACGGAGAACTGTGCCAGAAGCGCACGCTTGCCGGCGCTGGCCCCTGCAACTCGGAGAAACTTGTCTTTGCACCACATTCCCGGGCAGTCCCCTTTGACAGCCTGCACAACGCCCTCAGATGGCGGTGCTCTTTGCACGGTTCTTGGCAGCTCCAAGTACCCCCGCGCACATGACAGGCTCCTAAAGACCAAAGAGGCGAGTAGTCGTCTCGCCCAGAAACGGGGAGCGGCACAAAAGCATGATCTTCACGAGCCATTCTCGTCGGCCAGCCGGTTGTGCTCTGTCCAAAGGCTTGGACACCTAAACACTCAAGCGCTGCTTTCCTGGCACATTTCTCGAAGCGAGAGCTAGACGGGCACTTTGGACCCTATCGAAACAGAAGGAGAATGATTCTACCTGCAGCTGAGGCAAATCCGTGCACAGCACGTTGTGCATGCCAGCACTGTACACGCTGATGAGCAGCAAAGCTGAATGCCCTCGCTGGGCTTCAGTTCTCTCCAGACGGCAGCAGGCGAAGACTGAAGGCGCGGAGCACGGGACTTCTGGGTGCTCGCTAGCGAATTGCCAAAGTCCGGCCAAATGCTCCTTCGCAAGCCCATTTCGCCGAGAAGACTCTTGCTGCTTCAGGAAGTAAGGCGCAGCCCTTCATCCCACAAGCCGGCTAGGAAGCAGTTTCTTACAGCTTCAGTGTTGCAGAGTGCATGCAGCTTGAGCTCAGCCAGAAGGAGGCGTCTACAAAGGAGGCGTTCTTGAAGCAGCCCTTCTCCAAGCACAAGCCACGGAGGCTCTGTAGCTTCCTTCTCAGCTGGACATGCCGGCACACTGTTCACGCTCGCGTCACCGTTGCCAACTTCCAGCAGCTGCTAGCATGCAAACAGGCTCGAGAAGTCAAAGCCAGTGCTGTGCTGCACCTTCGCCTTCGCCCACGTAAGCCACGTCAGTGCACTCTGTACTTGTCTCCTCTGCTGCAGCTAGCGTGATCTTCTCTGCAGCTCGGAGGCTCAAGGGAAGAGCAGCTGTTGCCACGGAAGGTTGGTGCTGCTCTAAGTAGCAGCACAAGGAGCTGTCTTTGGAGTTCCTTCTTCTGCTGCCAGCGTGACTTTTCCAGGCAAGCGAGTGGCAGCCCCGCTTTCCCTGCAGCCTGTAGGATGCGCACACAAGCCGTGTGCGCGGCAGCTTGGTTCTTCGCTTTTCGTAGCGAGTGGCGCTTTCATTGCCCCGGAGGCGAACAGCCGTCTGCTTCTCGCGCAGAAAGCTCTGCCGGCGGAGGGGCGCACCAGAGCACTGCTTCTGCCGAAACACGCCTGGGCCATACACAGTCCCCTCTCAGGGCTACGTGGCAGCACACTCTGCCTCTCCTGTGCTCCGCATCGGAACAGAAAGGTCCTCGGCTACGTCTCGCACGGAGAACTGTGCCAGAAGCGCACGCTTGCCGGCGCTGGCCCCTGCAACTCGGAGAAACTTGTCTTTGCACCACATTGCCGGGCAGTCCCCTTTGACAGCCTGCACAACGCCCTCAGATGGCGGTGCTCTTTGCACGGTTCTTGGCAGCTCCAAGTACCCCCGCGCACATGACAGGCTCCTAAAGACCAAAGAGGCGAGTAGTCGTCTCGCCCAGAAACGGGGAGCGGCACAAAAGCATGATCTTCACGAGCCATTCTCGTCGGCCAGCCGGTTGTGCTCTGTCCAAAGGCTTGGACACCTAAACACTCAAGCGCTGCTTTCCTGGCACATTTCTCGAAGCGAGAGCTAGACGGGCACTTTGGACCCTATCGAAACAGAAGGAGAATGATTCTACCTGCAGCTGAGGCAAATCCGTGCACAGCACGTTGTGCATGCCAGCACTGTACACGCTGATGAGCAGCAAAGCTGAATGCCCTCGCTGGGCTTCAGTTCTCTCCAGACGGCAGCAGGCGAAGACTGAAGGCGCGGAGCACGGGACTTCTGGGTGCTCGCTAGCGAATTGCCAAAGTCCGGCCAAATGCTCCTTCGCAAGCCCATTTCGCCGAGAAGACTCTTGCTGCTTCAGGAAGTAAGGCGCAGCCCTTCATCCCACAAGCCGGCTAGGAAGCAGTTTCTTACAGCTTCAGTGTTGCAGAGTGCATGCAGCTTGAGCTCAGCCAGAAGGAGGCGTCTACAAAGGAGGCGTTCTTGAAGCAGCCCTTCTCCAAGCACAAGCCACGGAGGCTCTGTAGCTTCCTTCTCAGCTGGACATGCCGGCACACTGTTCACGCTCGCGTCACCGTTGCCAACTTCCAGCAGCTGCTAGCATGCAAACAGGCTCGAGAAGTCAAAGCCAGTGCTGTGCTGCACCTTCGCCTTCGCCCACGTAAGCCACGTCAGTGCACTCTGTACTTGTCTCCTCTGCTGCAGCTAGCGTGATCTTCTCTGCAGCTCGGAGGCTCAAGGGAAGAGCAGCTGTTGCCACGGAAGGTTGGTGCTGCTCTAAGTAGCAGCACAAGGAGCTGTCTTTGGAGTTCCTTCTTCTGCTGCCAGCGTGACTTTTCCAGGCAAGCGAGTGGCAGCCCCGCTTTCCCTGCAGCCTGTAGGATGCGCACACAAGCCGTGTGCGCGGCAGCTTGGTTCTTCGCTTTTCGTAGCGAGTGGCGCTTTCATTGCCCCGGAGGCGAACAGCCGTCTGCTTCTCGCGCAGAAAGCTCTGCCGGCGGAGGGGCGCACCAGAGCACTGCTTCTGCCGAAACACGCCTGGGCCATACACAGTCCCCTCTCAGGGCTACGTGGCAGCACACTCTGCCTCTCCTGTGCTCCGCATCGGAACAGAAAGGTCCTCGGCTACGTCTCGCACGGAGAACTGTGCCAGAAGCGCACGCTTGCCGGCGCTGGCCCCTGCAACTCGGAGAAACTTGTCTTTGCACCACATTGCCGGGCAGTCCCCTTTGACAGCCTGCACAACGCCCTCAGATGGCGGTGCTCTTTGCACGGTTCTTGGCAGCTCCAAGTACCCCCGCGCACATGACAGGCTCCTAAAGACCAAAGAGGCGAGTAGTCGTCTCGCCCAGAAACGGGGAGCGGCACAAAAGCATGATCTTCACGAGCCATTCTCGTCGGCCAGCCGGTTGTGCTCTGTCCAAAGGCTTGGACACCTAAACACTCAAGCGCTGCTTTCCTGGCACATTTCTCGAAGCGAGAGCTAGACGGGCACTTTGGACCCTATCGAAACAGAAGGAGAATGATTCTACCTGCAGCTGAGGCAAATCCCTGCACAGCACGTTGTGCATGCCAGCACTGTACACGCTGATGAGCAGCAAAGCTGAATGCCCTCGCTGGGCTTCAGTTCTCTCCAGACGGCAGCAGGCGAAGACTGAAGGCGCGGAGCACGGGACTTCTGGGTGCTCGCTAGCGAATTGCCAAAGTCCGGCCAAATGCTCCTTCGCAAGCCCATTTCGCCGAGAAGACTTTTGCTGCTTCAGGAAGTAAGGCGCAGCCCTTCGACTTCATCCCACAAGCCGGCTAGGAAGCAGTTTCTTACAGCTTCAGTGTTGCAGAGTGCATGCAGCTTGAGCTCAGCCAGAAGGAGGCGTCTACAAAGGAGGCGTTCTTGAAGCAGCCCTTCTCCAAGCACAAGCCACGGAGGCTCTGTAGCTTCCTTCTCAGCTGGACATGCCGGCACACTGTTCACGCTCGCGTCACCGTTGCCAACTTCCAGCAGCTGCTAGCATGCAAACAGGCTCGAGAAGTCAAAGCCAGTGCTGTGCTGCACCTTCGCCTTCGCCCACGTAAGCCACGTCAGTGCACTCTGTACTTGTCTCCTCTGCTGCAGCTAGCGTGATCTTCTCTGCAGCTCGGAGGCTCAAGGGAAGAGCAGCTGTTGCCACGGAAGGTTGGTGCTGCTCTAAGTAGCAGCACAAGGAGCTGTCTTTGGAGTTCCTTCTTCTGCTGCCAGCGTGACTTTTCCAGGCAAGCGAGTGGCAGCCCCGCTTTCCCTGCAGCCTGTAGGATGCGCACACAAGCCGTGTGCGCGGCAGCTTGGTTCTTCGCTTTTCGTAGCGAGTGGCGCTTTCATTGCCCCGGAGGCGAACAGCCGTCTGCTTCTCGCGCAGAAAGCTCTGCCGGCGGAGGGGCGCACCAGAGCACTGCTTCTGCCGAAACACGCCTGGGCCATACACAGTCCCCTCTCAGGGCTACGTGGCAGCACACTCTGCCTCTCCTGTGCTCCGCATCGGAACAGAAAGGTCCTCGGCTACGTCTCGCACGGAGAACTGTGCCAGAAGCGCACGCTTGCCGGCGCTGGCCCCTGCAACTCGGAGAAACTTGTCTTTGCACCACATTCCCGGGCAGTCCCCTTTGACAGCCTGCACAACGCCCTCAGATGGCGGTGCTCTTTGCACGGTTCTTGGCAGCTCCAAGTACCCCCGCGCACATGACAGGCTCCTAAAGACCAAAGAGGCGAGTAGTCGTCTCGCCCAGAAACGGGGAGCGGCACAAAAGCATGATCTTCACGAGCCATTCTCGTCGGCCAGCCGGTTGTGCTCTGTCCAAAGGCTTGGACACCTAAACACTCAAGCGCTGCTTTCCTGGCACATTTCTCGAAGCGAGAGCTAGACGGGCACTTTGGACCCTATCGAAACAGAAGGAGAATGGTTCTACCTGCAGCTGAGGCAAATCCCTGCACAGCACGTTGTGCATGCCAGCACTGTACACGCTGATGAGCAGCAAAGCTGAATGCCCTCGCTGGGCTTCAGTTCTCTCCAGACGGCAGCAGGCGAAGACTGAAGGCGCGGAGCACGGGACTTCTGGGTGCTCGCTAGCGAATTGCCAAAGTCCGGCCAAATGCTCCTTCGCAAGCCCATTTCGCCGAGAAGACTCTTGCTGCTTCAGGAAGTAAGGCGCAGCCCTTCATCCCACAAGCCGGCTAGGAAGCAGTTTCTTACAGCTTCAGTGTTGCAGAGTGCATGCAGCTTGAGCTCAGCCAGAAGGAGGCGTCTACAAAGGAGGCGTTCTTGAAGCAGCCCTTCTCCAAGCACAAGCCACGGAGGCTCTGTAGCTTCCTTCTCAGCTGGACATGCCGGCACACTGTTCACGCTCGCGTCACCGTTGCCAACTTCCAGCAGCTGCTAGCATGCAAACAGGCTCGAGAAGTCAAAGCCAGTGCTGTGCTGCACCTTCGCCTTCGCCCACGTAAGCCACGTCAGTGCACTCTGTACTTGTCTCCTCTGCTGCAGCTAGCGTGATCTTCTCTGCAGCTCGGAGGCTCAAGGGAAGAGCAGCTGTTGCCACGGAAGGTTGGTGCTGCTCTAAGTAGCAGCACAAGGAGCTGTCTTTGGAGTTCCTTCTTCTGCTGCCAGCGTGACTTTTCCAGGCAAGCGAGTGGCAGCCCCGCTTTCCCTGCAGCCTGTAGGATGCGCACACAAGCCGTGTGCGCGGCAGCTTGGTTCTTCGCTTTTCGTAGCGAGTGGCGCTTTCATTGCCCCGGAGGCGAACAGCCGTCTGCTTCTCGCGCAGAAAGCTCTGCCGGCGGAGGGGCGCACCAGAGCACTGCTTCTGCCGAAACACGCCTGGCCCATACACAGTCCCCTCTCAGGGCTACGTGGCAGCACACTCTGCCTCTCCTGTGCTCCGCATCGGAACAGAAAGGTCCTCGGCTACGTCTCGCACGGAGAACTGTGCCAGAAGCGCACGCTTGCCGGCGCTGGCCCCTGCAACTCGGAGAAACTTGTCTTTGCACCACATTGCCGGGCAGTCCCCTTTGACAGCCTGCACAACGCCCTCAGATGGCGGTGCTCTTTGCACGGTTCTTGGCAGCTCCAAGTACCCCCGCGCACATGACAGGCTCCTAAAGACCAAAGAGGCGAGTAGTCGTCTCGCCCAGAAACGGGGAGCGGCACAAAAGCATGATCTTCACGAGCCATTCTCGTCGGCCAGCCGGTTGTGCTCTGTCCAAAGGCTTGGACACCTAAACACTCAAGCGCTGCTTTCCTGGCACATTTCTCGAAGCGAGAGCTAGACGGGCACTTTGGACCCTATCGAAACAGAAGGAGAATGATTCTACCTGCAGCTGAGGCAAATCCGTGCACAGCACGTTGTGCATGCCAGCACTGTACACGCTGATGAGCAGCAAAGCTGAATGCCCTCGCTGGGCTTCAGTTCTCTCCAGACGGCAGCAGGCGAAGACTGAAGGCGCGGAGCACGGGACTTCTGGGTGCTCGCTAGCGAATTGCCAAAGTCCGGCCAAATGCTCCTTCGCAAGCCCATTTCGCCGAGAAGACTCTTGCTGCTTCAGGAAGTAAGGCGCAGCCCTTCATCCCACAAGCCGGCTAGGAAGCAGTTTCTTACAGCTTCAGTGTTGCAGAGTGCATGCAGCTTGAGCTCAGCCAGAAGGAGGCGTCTACAAAGGAGGCGTTCTTGAAGCAGCCCTTCTCCAAGCACAAGCCACGGAGGCTCTGTAGCTTCCTTCTCAGCTGGACATGCCGGCACACTGTTCACGCTCGCATCACCGTTGCCAACTTCCAGCAGCTGCTAGCATGCAAACAGGCTCGAGAAGTCAAAGCCAGTGCTGTGCTGCACCTTCGCCTTCGCCCACGTAAGCCACGTCAGTGCACTCTGTACTTGTCTCCTCTGCTGCAGCTAGCGTGATCTTCTCTGCAGCTCGGAGGCTCAAGGGAAGAGCAGCTGTTGCCACGGAAGGTTGGTGCTGCTCTAAGTAGCAGCACAAGGAGCTGTCTTTGGAGTTCCTTCTTCTGCTGCCAGCGTGACTTTTCCAGGCAAGCGAGTGGCAGCCCCGCTTTCCCTGCAGCCTGTAGGATGCGCACACAAGCCGTGTGCGCGGCAGCTTGGTTCTTCGCTTTTCGTAGCGAGTGGCGCTTTCATTGCCCCGGAGGCGAACAGCCGTCTGCTTCTCGCGCAGAAAGCTCTGCCGGCGGAGGGGCGCACCAGAGCACTGCTTCTGCCGAAACACGCCTGGCCCATACACAGTCCCCTCTCAGGGCTACGTGGCAGCACACTCTGCCTCTCCTGTGCTCCGCATCGGAACAGAAAGGTCCTCGGCTACGTCTCGCACGGAGAACTGTGCCAGAAGCGCACGCTTGCCGGCGCTGGCCCCTGCAACTCGGAGAAACTTGTCTTTGCACCACATTGCCGGGCAGTCCCCTTTGACAGCCTGCACAACGCCCTCAGATGGCGGTGCTCTTTGCACGGTTCTTGGCAGCTCCAAGTACCCCCGCGCACATGACAGGCTCCTAAAGACCAAAGAGGCGAGTAGTCGTCTCGCCCAGAAACGGGGAGCGGCACAAAAGCATGATCTTCACGAGCCATTCTCGTCGGCCAGCCGGTTGTGCTCTGTCCAAAGGCTTGGACACCTAAACACTCAAGCGCTGCTTTCCTGGCACATTTCTCGAAGCGAGAGCTAGACGGGCACTTTGGACCCTATCGAAACAGAAGGAGAATGATTCTACCTGCAGCTGAGGCAAATCCGTGCACAGCACGTTGTGCATGCCAGCACTGTACACGCTGATGAGCAGCAAAGCTGAATGCCCTCGCTGGGCTTCAGTTCTCTCCAGACGGCAGCAGGCGAAGACTGAAGGCGCGGAGCACGGGACTTCTGGGTGCTCGCTAGCGAATTGCCAAAGTCCAGCCAAATGCTCCTTCGCAAGCCCATTTCGCCGAGAAGACTCTTGCTGCTTCAGGAAGTAAGGCGCAGCCCTTCATCCCACAAGCCGGCTAGGAAGCAGTTTCTTACAGCTTCAGTGTTGCAGAGTGCATGCAGCTTGAGCTCAGCCAGAAGGAGGCGTCTACAAAGGAGGCGTTCTTGAAGCAGCCCTTCTCCAAGCACAAGCCACGGAGGCTCTGTAGCTTCCTTCTCAGCTGGACATGCCGGCACACTGTTCACGCTCGCGTCACCGTTGCCAACTTCCAGCAGCTGCTAGCATGCAAACAGGCTCGAGAAGTCAAAGCCAGTGCTGTGCTGCACCTTCGCCTTCGCCCACGTAAGCCACGTCAGTGCACTCTGTACTTGTCTCCTCTGCTGCAGCTAGCGTGATCTTCTCTGCAGCTCGGAGGCTCAAGGGAAGAGCAGCTGTTGCCACGGAAGGTTGGTGCTGCTCTAAGTAGCAGCACAAGGAGCTGTCTTTGGAGTTCCTTCTTCTGCTGCCAGCGTGACTTTTCCAGGCAAGCGAGTGGCAGCCCCGCTTTCCCTGCAGCCTGTAGGATGCGCACACAAGCCGTGTGCGCGGCAGCTTGGTTCTTCGCTTTTCGTAGCGAGTGGCGCTTTCATTGCCCCGGAGGCGAACAGCCGTCTGCTTCTCGCGCAGAAAGCTCTGCCGGCGGAGGGGCGCACCAGAGCACTGCTTCTGCCGAAACACGCCTGGGCCATACACAGTCCCCTCTCAGGGCTACGTGGCAGCACACTCTGCCTCTCCTGTGCTCCGCATCGGAACAGAAAGGTCCTCGGCTACGTCTCGCACGGAGAACTGTGCCAGAAGCGCACGCTTGCCGGCGCTGGCCCCTGCAACTCGGAGAAACTTGTCTTTGCACCACATTCCCGGGCAGTCCCCTTTGACAGCCTGCACAACGCCCTCAGATGGCGGTGCTCTTTGCACGGTTCTTGGCAGCTCCAAGTACCCCCGCGCACATGACAGGCTCCTAAAGACCAAAGAGGCGAGTAGTCGTCTCGCCCAGAAACGGGGAGCGGCACAAAAGCATGATCTTCACGAGCCATTCTCGTCGGCCAGCCGGTTGTGCTCTGTCCAAAGGCTTGGACACCTAAACACTCAAGCGCTGCTTTCCTGGCACATTTCTCGAAGCGAGAGCTAGACGGGCACTTTGGACCCTATCGAAACAGAAGGAGAATGGTTCTACCTGCAGCTGAGGCAAATCCCTGCACAGCACGTTGTGCATGCCAGCACTGTACACGCTGATGAGCAGCAAAGCTGAATGCCCTCGCTGGGCTTCAGTTCTCTCCAGACGGCAGCAGGCGAAGACTGAAGGCGCGGAGCACGGGACTTCTGGGTGCTCGCTAGCGAATTGCCAAAGTCCGGCCAAATGCTCCTTCGCAAGCCCATTTCGCCGAGAAGACTCTTGCTGCTTCAGGAAGTAAGGCGCAGCCCTTCATCCCACAAGCCGGCTAGGAAGCAGTTTCTTACAGCTTCAGTGTTGCAGAGTGCATGCAGCTTGAGCTCAGCCAGAAGGAGGCGTCTACAAAGGAGGCGTTCTTGAAGCAGCCCTTCTCCAAGCACAAGCCACGGAGGCTCTGTAGCTTCCTTCTCAGCTGGACATGCCGGCACACTGTTCACGCTCGCGTCACCGTTGCCAACTTCCAGCAGCTGCTAGCATGCAAACAGGCTCGAGAAGTCAAAGCCAGTGCTGTGCTGCATCTTCGCCTTCGCCCACGTAAGCCACGTCAGTGCACTCTGTACTTGTCTCCTCTGCTGCAGCTAGCGTGATCTTCTCTGCAGCTCGGAGGCTCAAGGGAAGAGCAGCTGTTGCCACGGAAGGTTGGTGCTGCTCTAAGTAGCAGCACAAGGAGCTGTCTTTGGAGTTCCTTCTTCTGCTGCCAGCGTGACTTTTCCAGGCAAGCGAGTGGCAGCCCCGCTTTCCCTGCAGCCTGTAGGATGCGCACACAAGCCGTGTGCGCGGCAGCTTGGTTCTTCGCTTTTCGTAGCGAGTGGCGCTTTCATTGCCCCGGAGGCGAACAGCCGTCTGCTTCTCGCGCAGAAAGCTCTGCCGGCGGAGGGGCGCACCAGAGCACTGCTTCTGCCGAAACACGCCTGGCCCATACACAGTCCCCTCTCAGGGCTACGTGGCAGCACACTCTGCCTCTCCTGTGCTCCGCATCGGAACAGAAAGGTCCTCGGCTACGTCTCGCACGGAGAACTGTGCCAGAAGCGCACGCTTGCCGGCGCTGGCCCCTGCAACTCGGAGAAACTTGTCTTTGCACCACATTGCCGGGCAGTCCCCTTTGACAGCCTGCACAACGCCCTCAGATGGCGGTGCTCTTTGCACGGTTCTTGGCAGCTCCAAGTACCCCCGCGCACATGACAGGCTCCTAAAGACCAAAGAGGCGAGTAGTCGTCTCGCCCAGAAACGGGGAGCGGCACAAAAGCATGATCTTCACGAGCCATTCTCGTCGGCCAGCCGGTTGTGCTCTGTCCAAAGGCTTGGACACCTAAACACTCAAGCGCTGCTTTCCTGGCACATTTCTCGAAGCGAGAGCTAGACGGGCACTTTGGACCCTATCGAAACAGAAGGAGAATGATTCTACCTGCAGCTGAGGCAAATCCGTGCACAGCACGTTGTGCATGCCAGCACTGTACACGCTGATGAGCAGCAAAGCTGAATGCCCTCGCTGGGCTTCAGTTCTCTCCAGACGGCAGCAGGCGAAGACTGAAGGCGCGGAGCACGGGACTTCTGGGTGCTCGCTAGCGAATTGCCAAAGTCCAGCCAAATGCTCCTTCGCAAGCCCATTTCGCCGAGAAGACTCTTGCTGCTTCAGGAAGTAAGGCGCAGCCCTTCATCCCACAAGCCGGCTAGGAAGCAGTTTCTTACAGCTTCAGTGTTGCAGAGTGCATGCAGCTTGAGCTCAGCCAGAAGGAGGCGTCTACAAAGGAGGCGTTCTTGAAGCAGCCCTTCTCCAAGCACAAGCCACGGAGGCTCTGTAGCTTCCTTCTCAGCTGGACATGCCGGCACACTGTTCACGCTCGCGTCACCGTTGCCAACTTCCAGCAGCTGCTAGCATGCAAACAGGCTCGAGAAGTCAAAGCCAGTGCTGTGCTGCACCTTCGCCTTCGCCCACGTAAGCCACGTCAGTGCACTCTGTACTTGTCTCCTCTGCTGCAGCTAGCGTGATCTTCTCTGCAGCTCGGAGGCTCAAGGGAAGAGCAGCTGTTGCCACGGAAGGTTGGTGCTGCTCTAAGTAGCAGCACAAGGAGCTGTCTTTGGAGTTCCTTCTTCTGCTGCCAGCGTGACTTTTCCAGGCAAGCGAGTGGCAGCCCCGCTTTCCCTGCAGCCTGTAGGATGCGCACACAAGCCGTGTGCGCGGCAGCTTGGTTCTTCGCTTTTCGTAGCGAGTGGCGCTTTCATTGCCCCGGAGGCGAACAGCCGTCTGCTTCTCGCGCAGAAAGCTCTGCCGGCGGAGGGGCGCACCAGAGCACTGCTTCTGCCGAAACACGCCTGGGCCATACACAGTCCCCTCTCAGGGCTACGTGGCAGCACACTCTGCCTCTCCTGTGCTCCGCATCGGAACAGAAAGGTCCTCGGCTACGTCTCGCACGGAGAACTGTGCCAGAAGCGCACGCTTGCCGGCGCTGGCCCCTGCAACTCGGAGAAACTTGTCTTTGCACCACATTGCCGGGCAGTCCCCTTTGACAGCCTGCACAACGCCCTCAGATGGCGGTGCTCTTTGCACGGTTCTTGGCAGCTCCAAGTACCCCCGCGCACATGACAGGCTCCTAAAGACCAAAGAGGCGAGTAGTCGTCTCGCCCAGAAACGGGGAGCGGCACAAAAGCATGATCTTCACGAGCCATTCTCGTCGGCCAGCCGGTTGTGCTCTGTCCAAAGGCTTGGACACCTAAACACTCAAGCGCTGCTTTCCTGGCACATTTCTCGAAGCGAGAGCTAGACGGGCACTTTGGACCCTATCGAAACAGAAGGAGAATGGTTCTACCTGCAGCTGAGGCAAATCCCTGCACAGCACGTTGTGCATGCCAGCACTGTACACGCTGATGAGCAGCAAAGCTGAATGCCCTCGCTGGGCTTCAGTTCTCTCCAGACGGCAGCAGGCGAAGACTGAAGGCGCGGAGCACGGGACTTCTGGGTGCTCGCTAGCGAATTGCCAAAGTCCGGCCAAATGCTCCTTCGCAAGCCCATTTCGCCGAGAAGACTCTTGCTGCTTCAGGAAGTAAGGCGCAGCCCTTCATCCCACAAGCCGGCTAGGAAGCAGTTTCTTACAGCTTCAGTGTTGCAGAGTGCATGCAGCTTGAGCTCAGCCAGAAGGAGGCGTCTACAAAGGAGGCGTTCTTGAAGCAGCCCTTCTCCAAGCACAAGCCACGGAGGCTCTGTAGCTTCCTTCTCAGCTGGACATGCCGGCACACTGTTCACGCTCGCGTCACCGTTGCCAACTTCCAGCAGCTGCTAGCATGCAAACAGGCTCGAGAAGTCAAAGCCAGTGCTGTGCTGCATCTTCGCCTTCGCCCACGTAAGCCACGTCAGTGCACTCTGTACTTGTCTCCTCTGCTGCAGCTAGCGTGATCTTCTCTGCAGCTCGGAGGCTCAAGGGAAGAGCAGCTGTTGCCACGGAAGGTTGGTGCTGCTCTAAGTAGCAGCACAAGGAGCTGTCTTTGGAGTTCCTTCTTCTGCTGCCAGCGTGACTTTTCCAGGCAAGCGAGTGGCAGCCCCGCTTTCCCTGCAGCCTGTAGGATGCGCACACAAGCCGTGTGCGCGGCAGCTTGGTTCTTCGCTTTTCGTAGCGAGTGGCGCTTTCATTGCCCCGGAGGCGAACAGCCGTCTGCTTCTCGCGCAGAAAGCTCTGCCGGCGGAGGGGCGCACCAGAGCACTGCTTCTGCCGAAACACGCCTGGCCCATACACAGTCCCCTCTCAGGGCTACGTGGCAGCACACTCTGCCTCTCCTGTGCTCCGCATCGGAACAGAAAGGTCCTCGGCTACGTCTCGCACGGAGAACTGTGCCAGAAGCGCACGCTTGCCGGCGCTGGCCCCTGCAACTCGGAGAAACTTGTCTTTGCACCACATTCCCGGGCAGTCCCCTTTGACAGCCTGCACAACGCCCTCAGATGGCGGTGCTCTTTGCACGGTTCTTGGCAGCTCCAAGTACCCCCGCGCACATGACAGGCTCCTAAAGACCAAAGAGGCGAGTAGTCGTCTCGCCCAGAAACGGGGAGCGGCACAAAAGCATGATCTTCACGAGCCATTCTCGTCGGCCAGCCGGTTGTGCTCTGTCCAAAGGCTTGGACACCTAAACACTCAAGCGCTGCTTTCCTGGCACATTTCTCGAAGCGAGAGCTAGACGGGCACTTTGGACCCTATCGAAACAGAAGGAGAATGATTCTACCTGCAGCTGAGGCAAATCCGTGCACAGCACGTTGTGCATGCCAGCACTGTACACGCTGATGAGCAGCAAAGCTGAATGCCCTCGCTGGGCTTCAGTTCTCTCCAGACGGCAGCAGGCGAAGACTGAAGGCGCGGAGCACGGGACTTCTGGGTGCTCGCTAGCGAATTGCCAAAGTCCGGCCAAATGCTCCTTCGCAAGCCCATTTCGCCGAGAAGACTCTTGCTGCTTCAGGAAGTAAGGCGCAGCCCTTCATCCCACAAGCTGGCTAGGAAGCAGCTTCTTACAGCTTCAGTGTTGCAGAGTGCATGCAGCTTGAGCTCAGCCAGAAGGAGGCGTCTACAAAGGAGGCGTTCTTGAAGCAGCCCTTCTCCAAGCACAAGCCACGGAGGCTCTGTAGCTTCCTTCTCAGCTGGACATGCCGGCACACTGTTCACGCTCGCATCACCGTTGCCAACTTCCAGCAGCTGCTAGCATGCAAACAGGCTCGAGAAGTCAAAGCCAGTGCTGTGCTGCACCTTCGCCTTCGCCCACGTAAGCCACGTCAGTGCACTCTGTACTTGTCTCCTCTGCTGCAGCTAGCGTGATCTTCTCTGCAGCTCGGAGGCTCAAGGGAAGAGCAGCTGTTGCCACGGAAGGTTGGTGCTGCTCTAAGTAGCAGCACAAGGAGCTGTCTTTGGAGTTCCTTCTTCTGCTGCCAGCGTGACTTTTCCAGGCAAGCGAGTGGCAGCCCCGCTTTCCCTGCAGCCTGTAGGATGCGCACACAAGCCGTGTGCGCGGCAGCTTGGTTCTTCGCTTTTCGTAGCGAGTGGCGCTTTCATTGCCCCGGAGGCGAACAGCCGTCTGCTTCTCGCGCAGAAAGCTCTGCCGGCGGAGGGGCGCACCAGAGCACTGCTTCTGCCGAAACACGCCTGGCCCATACACAGTCCCCTCTCAGGGCTACGTGGCAGCACACTCTGCCTCTCCTGTGCTCCGCATCGGAACAGAAAGGTCCTCGGCTACGTCTCGCACGGAGAACTGTGCCAGAAGCGCACGCTTGCCGGCGCTGGCCCCTGCAACTCGGAGAAACTTGTCTTTGCACCACATTGCCGGGCAGTCCCCTTTGACAGCCTGCACAACGCCCTCAGATGGCGGTGCTCTTTGCACGGTTCTTGGCAGCTCCAAGTACCCCCGCGCACATGACAGGCTCCTAAAGACCAAAGAGGCGAGTAGTCGTCTCGCCCAGAAACGGGGAGCGGCACAAAAGCATGATCTTCACGAGCCATTCTCGTCGGCCAGCCGGTTGTGCTCTGTCCAAAGGCTTGGACACCTAAACACTCAAGCGCTGCTTTCCTGGCACATTTCTCGAAGCGAGAGCTAGACGGGCACTTTGGACCCTATCGAAACAGAAGGAGAATGATTCTACCTGCAGCTGAGGCAAATCCGTGCACAGCACGTTGTGCATGCCAGCACTGTACACGCTGATGAGCAGCAAAGCTGAATGCCCTCGCTGGGCTTCAGTTCTCTCCAGACGGCAGCAGGCGAAGACTGAAGGCGCGGAGCACGGGACTTCTGGGTGCTCGCTAGCGAATTGCCAAAGTCCGGCCAAATGCTCCTTCGCAAGCCCATTTCGCCGAGAAGACTCTTGCTGCTTCAGGAAGTAAGGCGCAGCCCTTCATCCCACAAGCCGGCTAGGAAGCAGTTTCTTACAGCTTCAGTGTTGCAGAGTGCATGCAGCTTGAGCTCAGCCAGAAGGAGGCGTCTACAAAGGAGGCGTTCTTGAAGCAGCCCTTCTCCAAGCACAAGCCACGGAGGCTCTGTAGCTTCCTTCTCAGCTGGACATGCCGGCACACTGTTCACGCTCGCATCACCGTTGCCAACTTCCAGCAGCTGCTAGCATGCAAACAGGCTCGAGAAGTCAAAGCCAGTGCTGTGCTGCACCTTCGCCTTCGCCCACGTAAGCCACGTCAGTGCACTCTGTACTTGTCTCCTCTGCTGCAGCTAGCGTGATCTTCTCTGCAGCTCGGAGGCTCAAGGGAAGAGCAGCTGTTGCCACGGAAGGTTGGTGCTGCTCTAAGTAGCAGCACAAGGAGCTGTCTTTGGAGTTCCTTCTTCTGCTGCCAGCGTGACTTTTCCAGGCAAGCGAGTGGCAGCCCCGCTTTCCCTGCAGCCTGTAGGATGCGCACACAAGCCGTGTGCGCGGCAGCTTGGTTCTTCGCTTTTCGTAGCGAGTGGCGCTTTCATTGCCCCGGAGGCGAACAGCCGTCTGCTTCTCGCGCAGAAAGCTCTGCCGGCGGAGGGGCGCACCAGAGCACTGCTTCTGCCGAAACACGCCTGGCCCATACACAGTCCCCTCTCAGGGCTACGTGGCAGCACACTCTGCCTCTCCTGTGCTCCGCATCGGAACAGAAAGGTCCTCGGCTACGTCTCGCACGGAGAACTGTGCCAGAAGCGCACGCTTGCCGGCGCTGGCCCCTGCAACTCGGAGAAACTTGTCTTTGCACCACATTCCCGGGCAGTCCCCTTTGACAGCCTGCACAACGCCCTCAGATGGCGGTGCTCTTTGCACGGTTCTTGGCAGCTCCAAGTACCCCCGCGCACATGACAGGCTCCTAAAGACCAAAGAGGCGAGTAGTCGTCTCGCCCAGAAACGGGGAGCGGCACAAAAGCATGATCTTCACGAGCCATTCTCGTCGGCCAGCCGGTTGTGCTCTGTCCAAAGGCTTGGACACCTAAACACTCAAGCGCTGCTTTCCTGGCACATTTCTCGAAGCGAGAGCTAGACGGGCACTTTGGACCCTATCGAAACAGAAGGAGAATGATTCTACCTGCAGCTGAGGCAAATCCGTGCACAGCACGTTGTGCATGCCAGCACTGTACACGCTGATGAGCAGCAAAGCTGAATGCCCTCGCTGGGCTTCAGTTCTCTCCAGACGGCAGCAGGCGAAGACTGAAGGCGCGGAGCACGGGACTTCTGGGTGCTCGCTAGCGAATTGCCAAAGTCCAGCCAAATGCTCCTTCGCAAGCCCATTTCGCCGAGAAGACTCTTGCTGCTTCAGGAAGTAAGGCGCAGCCCTTCATCCCACAAGCCGGCTAGGAAGCAGTTTCTTACAGCTTCAGTGTTGCAGAGTGCATGCAGCTTGAGCTCAGCCAGAAGGAGGCGTCTACAAAGGAGGCGTTCTTGAAGCAGCCCTTCTCCAAGCACAAGCCACGGAGGCTCTGTAGCTTCCTTCTCAGCTGGACATGCCGGCACACTGTTCACGCTCGCGTCACCGTTGCCAACTTCCAGCAGCTGCTAGCATGCAAACAGGCTCGAGAAGTCAAAGCCAGTGCTGTGCTGCACCTTCGCCTTCGCCCACGTAAGCCACGTCAGTGCACTCTGTACTTGTCTCCTCTGCTGCAGCTAGCGTGATCTTCTCTGCAGCTCGGAGGCTCAAGGGAAGAGCAGCTGTTGCCACGGAAGGTTGGTGCTGCTCTAAGTAGCAGCACAAGGAGCTGTCTTTGGAGTTCCTTCTTCTGCTGCCAGCGTGACTTTTCCAGGCAAGCGAGTGGCAGCCCCGCTTTCCCTGCAGCCTGTAGGATGCGCACACAAGCCGTGTGCGCGGCAGCTTGGTTCTTCGCTTTTCGTAGCGAGTGGCGCTTTCATTGCCCCGGAGGCGAACAGCCGTCTGCTTCTCGCGCAGAAAGCTCTGCCGGCGGAGGGGCGCACCAGAGCACTGCTTCTGCCGAAACACGCCTGGCCCATACACAGTCCCCTCTCAGGGCTACGTGGCAGCACACTCTGCCTCTCCTGTGCTCCGCATCGGAACAGAAAGGTCCTCGGCTACGTCTCGCACGGAGAACTGTGCCAGAAGCGCACGCTTGCCGGCGCTGGCCCCTGCAACTCGGAGAAACTTGTCTTTGCACCACATTCCCGGGCAGTCCCCTTTGACAGCCTGCACAACGCCCTCAGATGGCGGTGCTCTTTGCACGGTTCTTGGCAGCTCCAAGTACCCCCGCGCACATGACAGGCTCCTAAAGACCAAAGAGGCGAGTAGTCGTCTCGCCCAGAAACGGGGAGCGGCACAAAAGCATGATCTTCACGAGCCATTCTCGTCGGCCAGCCGGTTGTGCTCTGTCCAAAGGCTTGGACACCTAAACACTCAAGCGCTGCTTTCCTGGCACATTTCTCGAAGCGAGAGCTAGACGGGCACTTTGGACCCTATCGAAACAGAAGGAGAATGGTTCTACCTGCAGCTGAGGCAAATCCCTGCACAGCACGTTGTGCATGCCAGCACTGTACACGCTGATGAGCAGCAAAGCTGAATGCCCTCGCTGGGCTTCAGTTCTCTCCAGACGGCAGCAGGCGAAGACTGAAGGCGCGGAGCACGGGACTTCTGGGTGCTCGCTAGCGAATTGCCAAAGTCCGGCCAAATGCTCCTTCGCAAGCCCATTTCGCCGAGAAGACTCTTGCTGCTTCAGGAAGTAAGGCGCAGCCCTTCATCCCACAAGCCGGCTAGGAAGCAGTTTCTTACAGCTTCAGTGTTGCAGAGTGCATGCAGCTTGAGCTCAGCCAGAAGGAGGCGTCTACAAAGGAGGCGTTCTTGAAGCAGCCCTTCTCCAAGCACAAGCCACGGAGGCTCTGTAGCTTCCTTCTCAGCTGGACATGCCGGCACACTGTTCACGCTCGCGTCACCGTTGCCAACTTCCAGCAGCTGCTAGCATGCAAACAGGCTCGAGAAGTCAAAGCCAGTGCTGTGCTGCATCTTCGCCTTCGCCCACGTAAGCCACGTCAGTGCACTCTGTACTTGTCTCCTCTGCTGCAGCTAGCGTGATCTTCTCTGCAGCTCGGAGGCTCAAGGGAAGAGCAGCTGTTGCCACGGAAGGTTGGTGCTGCTCTAAGTAGCAGCACAAGGAGCTGTCTTTGGAGTTCCTTCTTCTGCTGCCAGCGTGACTTTTCCAGGCAAGCGAGTGGCAGCCCCGCTTTCCCTGCAGCCTGTAGGATGCGCACACAAGCCGTGTGCGCGGCAGCTTGGTTCTTCGCTTTTCGTAGCGAGTGGCGCTTTCATTGCCCCGGAGGCGAACAGCCGTCTGCTTCTCGCGCAGAAAGCTCTGCCGGCGGAGGGGCGCACCAGAGCACTGCTTCTGCCGAAACACGCCTGGCCCATACACAGTCCCCTCTCAGGGCTACGTGGCAGCACACTCTGCCTCTCCTGTGCTCCGCATCGGAACAGAAAGGTCCTCGGCTACGTCTCGCACGGAGAACTGTGCCAGAAGCGCACGCTTGCCGGCGCTGGCCCCTGCAACTCGGAGAAACTTGTCTTTGCACCACATTGCCGGGCAGTCCCCTTTGACAGCCTGCACAACGCCCTCAGATGGCGGTGCTCTTTGCACGGTTCTTGGCAGCTCCAAGTACCCCCGCGCACATGACAGGCTCCTAAAGACCAAAGAGGCGAGTAGTCGTCTCGCCCAGAAACGGGGAGCGGCACAAAAGCATGATCTTCACGAGCCATTCTCGTCGGCCAGCCGGTTGTGCTCTGTCCAAAGGCTTGGACACCTAAACACTCAAGCGCTGCTTTCCTGGCACATTTCTCGAAGCGAGAGCTAGACGGGCACTTTGGACCCTATCGAAACAGAAGGAGAATGATTCTACCTGCAGCTGAGGCAAATCCGTGCACAGCACGTTGTGCATGCCAGCACTGTACACGCTGATGAGCAGCAAAGCTGAATGCCCTCGCTGGGCTTCAGTTCTCTCCAGACGGCAGCAGGCGAAGACTGAAGGCGCGGAGCACGGGACTTCTGGGTGCTCGCTAGCGAATTGCCAAAGTCCAGCCAAATGCTCCTTCGCAAGCCCATTTCGCCGAGAAGACTCTTGCTGCTTCAGGAAGTAAGGCGCAGCCCTTCATCCCACAAGCCGGCTAGGAAGCAGTTTCTTACAGCTTCAGTGTTGCAGAGTGCATGCAGCTTGAGCTCAGCCAGAAGGAGGCGTCTACAAAGGAGGCGTTCTTGAAGCAGCCCTTCTCCAAGCACAAGCCACGGAGGCTCTGTAGCTTCCTTCTCAGCTGGACATGCCGGCACACTGTTCACGCTCGCGTCACCGTTGCCAACTTCCAGCAGCTGCTAGCATGCAAACAGGCTCGAGAAGTCAAAGCCAGTGCTGTGCTGCACCTTCGCCTTCGCCCACGTAAGCCACGTCAGTGCACTCTGTACTTGTCTCCTCTGCTGCAGCTAGCGTGATCTTCTCTGCAGCTCGGAGGCTCAAGGGAAGAGCAGCTGTTGCCACGGAAGGTTGGTGCTGCTCTAAGTAGCAGCACAAGGAGCTGTCTTTGGAGTTCCTTCTTCTGCTGCCAGCGTGACTTTTCCAGGCAAGCGAGTGGCAGCCCCGCTTTCCCTGCAGCCTGTAGGATGCGCACACAAGCCGTGTGCGCGGCAGCTTGGTTCTTCGCTTTTCGTAGCGAGTGGCGCTTTCATTGCCCCGGAGGCGAACAGCCGTCTGCTTCTCGCGCAGAAAGCTCTGCCGGCGGAGGGGCGCACCAGAGCACTGCTTCTGCCGAAACACGCCTGGGCCATACACAGTCCCCTCTCAGGGCTACGTGGCAGCACACTCTGCCTCTCCTGTGCTCCGCATCGGAACAGAAAGGTCCTCGGCTACGTCTCGCACGGAGAACTGTGCCAGAAGCGCACGCTTGCCGGCGCTGGCCCCTGCAACTCGGAGAAACTTGTCTTTGCACCACATTGCCGGGCAGTCCCCTTTGACAGCCTGCACAACGCCCTCAGATGGCGGTGCTCTTTGCACGGTTCTTGGCAGCTCCAAGTACCCCCGCGCACATGACAGGCTCCTAAAGACCAAAGAGGCGAGTAGTCGTCTCGCCCAGAAACGGGGAGCGGCACAAAAGCATGATCTTCACGAGCCATTCTCGTCGGCCAGCCGGTTGTGCTCTGTCCAAAGGCTTGGACACCTAAACACTCAAGCGCTGCTTTCCTGGCACATTTCTCGAAGCGAGAGCTAGACGGGCACTTTGGACCCTATCGAAACAGAAGGAGAATGGTTCTACCTGCAGCTGAGGCAAATCCCTGCACAGCACGTTGTGCATGCCAGCACTGTACACGCTGATGAGCAGCAAAGCTGAATGCCCTCGCTGGGCTTCAGTTCTCTCCAGACGGCAGCAGGCGAAGACTGAAGGCGCGGAGCACGGGACTTCTGGGTGCTCGCTAGCGAATTGCCAAAGTCCGGCCAAATGCTCCTTCGCAAGCCCATTTCGCCGAGAAGACTCTTGCTGCTTCAGGAAGTAAGGCGCAGCCCTTCATCCCACAAGCCGGCTAGGAAGCAGTTTCTTACAGCTTCAGTGTTGCAGAGTGCATGCAGCTTGAGCTCAGCCAGAAGGAGGCGTCTACAAAGGAGGCGTTCTTGAAGCAGCCCTTCTCCAAGCACAAGCCACGGAGGCTCTGTAGCTTCCTTCTCAGCTGGACATGCCGGCACACTGTTCACGCTCGCGTCACCGTTGCCAACTTCCAGCAGCTGCTAGCATGCAAACAGGCTCGAGAAGTCAAAGCCAGTGCTGTGCTGCATCTTCGCCTTCGCCCACGTAAGCCACGTCAGTGCACTCTGTACTTGTCTCCTCTGCTGCAGCTAGCGTGATCTTCTCTGCAGCTCGGAGGCTCAAGGGAAGAGCAGCTGTTGCCACGGAAGGTTGGTGCTGCTCTAAGTAGCAGCACAAGGAGCTGTCTTTGGAGTTCCTTCTTCTGCTGCCAGCGTGACTTTTCCAGGCAAGCGAGTGGCAGCCCCGCTTTCCCTGCAGCCTGTAGGATGCGCACACAAGCCGTGTGCGCGGCAGCTTGGTTCTTCGCTTTTCGTAGCGAGTGGCGCTTTCATTGCCCCGGAGGCGAACAGCCGTCTGCTTCTCGCGCAGAAAGCTCTGCCGGCGGAGGGGCGCACCAGAGCACTGCTTCTGCCGAAACACGCCTGGCCCATACACAGTCCCCTCTCAGGGCTACGTGGCAGCACACTCTGCCTCTCCTGTGCTCCGCATCGGAACAGAAAGGTCCTCGGCTACGTCTCGCACGGAGAACTGTGCCAGAAGCGCACGCTTGCCGGCGCTGGCCCCTGCAACTCGGAGAAACTTGTCTTTGCACCACATTCCCGGGCAGTCCCCTTTGACAGCCTGCACAACGCCCTCAGATGGCGGTGCTCTTTGCACGGTTCTTGGCAGCTCCAAGTACCCCCGCGCACATGACAGGCTCCTAAAGACCAAAGAGGCGAGTAGTCGTCTCGCCCAGAAACGGGGAGCGGCACAAAAGCATGATCTTCACGAGCCATTCTCGTCGGCCAGCCGGTTGTGCTCTGTCCAAAGGCTTGGACACCTAAACACTCAAGCGCTGCTTTCCTGGCACATTTCTCGAAGCGAGAGCTAGACGGGCACTTTGGACCCTATCGAAACAGAAGGAGAATGATTCTACCTGCAGCTGAGGCAAATCCGTGCACAGCACGTTGTGCATGCCAGCACTGTACACGCTGATGAGCAGCAAAGCTGAATGCCCTCGCTGGGCTTCAGTTCTCTCCAGACGGCAGCAGGCGAAGACTGAAGGCGCGGAGCACGGGACTTCTGGGTGCTCGCTAGCGAATTGCCAAAGTCCGGCCAAATGCTCCTTCGCAAGCCCATTTCGCCGAGAAGACTCTTGCTGCTTCAGGAAGTAAGGCGCAGCCCTTCATCCCACAAGCTGGCTAGGAAGCAGCTTCTTACAGCTTCAGTGTTGCAGAGTGCATGCAGCTTGAGCTCAGCCAGAAGGAGGCGTCTACAAAGGAGGCGTTCTTGAAGCAGCCCTTCTCCAAGCACAAGCCACGGAGGCTCTGTAGCTTCCTTCTCAGCTGGACATGCCGGCACACTGTTCACGCTCGCATCACCGTTGCCAACTTCCAGCAGCTGCTAGCATGCAAACAGGCTCGAGAAGTCAAAGCCAGTGCTGTGCTGCACCTTCGCCTTCGCCCACGTAAGCCACGTCAGTGCACTCTGTACTTGTCTCCTCTGCTGCAGCTAGCGTGATCTTCTCTGCAGCTCGGAGGCTCAAGGGAAGAGCAGCTGTTGCCACGGAAGGTTGGTGCTGCTCTAAGTAGCAGCACAAGGAGCTGTCTTTGGAGTTCCTTCTTCTGCTGCCAGCGTGACTTTTCCAGGCAAGCGAGTGGCAGCCCCGCTTTCCCTGCAGCCTGTAGGATGCGCACACAAGCCGTGTGCGCGGCAGCTTGGTTCTTCGCTTTTCGTAGCGAGTGGCGCTTTCATTGCCCCGGAGGCGAACAGCCGTCTGCTTCTCGCGCAGAAAGCTCTGCCGGCGGAGGGGCGCACCAGAGCACTGCTTCTGCCGAAACACGCCTGGGCCATACACAGTCCCCTCTCAGGGCTACGTGGCAGCACACTCTGCCTCTCCTGTGCTCCGCATCGGAACAGAAAGGTCCTCGGCTACGTCTCGCACGGAGAACTGTGCCAGAAGCGCACGCTTGCCGGCGCTGGCCCCTGCAACTCGGAGAAACTTGTCTTTGCACCACATTGCCGGGCAGTCCCCTTTGACAGCCTGCACAACGCCCTCAGATGGCGGTGCTCTTTGCACGGTTCTTGGCAGCTCCAAGTACCCCCGCGCACATGACAGGCTCCTAAAGACCAAAGAGGCGAGTAGTCGTCTCGCCCAGAAACGGGGAGCGGCACAAAAGCATGATCTTCACGAGCCATTCTCGTCGGCCAGCCGGTTGTGCTCTGTCCAAAGGCTTGGACACCTAAACACTCAAGCGCTGCTTTCCTGGCACATTTCTCGAAGCGAGAGCTAGACGGGCACTTTGGACCCTATCGAAACAGAAGGAGAATGATTCTACCTGCAGCTGAGGCAAATCCGTGCACAGCACGTTGTGCATGCCAGCACTGTACACGCTGATGAGCAGCAAAGCTGAATGCCCTCGCTGGGCTTCAGTTCTCTCCAGACGGCAGCAGGCGAAGACTGAAGGCGCGGAGCACGGGACTTCTGGGTGCTCGCTAGCGAATTGCCAAAGTCCGGCCAAATGCTCCTTCGCAAGCCCATTTCGCCGAGAAGACTCTTGCTGCTTCAGGAAGTAAGGCGCAGCCCTTCATCCCACAAGCCGGCTAGGAAGCAGTTTCTTACAGCTTCAGTGTTGCAGAGTGCATGCAGCTTGAGCTCAGCCAGAAGGAGGCGTCTACAAAGGAGGCGTTCTTGAAGCAGCCCTTCTCCAAGCACAAGCCACGGAGGCTCTGTAGCTTCCTTCTCAGCTGGACATGCCGGCACACTGTTCACGCTCGCGTCACCGTTGCCAACTTCCAGCAGCTGCTAGCATGCAAACAGGCTCGAGAAGTCAAAGCCAGTGCTGTGCTGCATCTTCGCCTTCGCCCACGTAAGCCACGTCAGTGCACTCTGTACTTGTCTCCTCTGCTGCAGCTAGCGTGATCTTCTCTGCAGCTCGGAGGCTCAAGGGAAGAGCAGCTGTTGCCACGGAAGGTTGGTGCTGCTCTAAGTAGCAGCACAAGGAGCTGTCTTTGGAGTTCCTTCTTCTGCTGCCAGCGTGACTTTTCCAGGCAAGCGAGTGGCAGCCCCGCTTTCCCTGCAGCCTGTAGGATGCGCACACAAGCCGTGTGCGCGGCAGCTTGGTTCTTCGCTTTTCGTAGCGAGTGGCGCTTTCATTGCCCCGGAGGCGAACAGCCGTCTGCTTCTCGCGCAGAAAGCTCTGCCGGCGGAGGGGCGCACCAGAGCACTGCTTCTGCCGAAACACGCCTGGCCCATACACAGTCCCCTCTCAGGGCTACGTGGCAGCACACTCTGCCTCTCCTGTGCTCCGCATCGGAACAGAAAGGTCCTCGGCTACGTCTCGCACGGAGAACTGTGCCAGAAGCGCACGCTTGCCGGCGCTGGCCCCTGCAACTCGGAGAAACTTGTCTTTGCACCACATTGCCGGGCAGTCCCCTTTGACAGCCTGCACAACGCCCTCAGATGGCGGTGCTCTTTGCACGGTTCTTGGCAGCTCCAAGTACCCCCGCGCACATGACAGGCTCCTAAAGACCAAAGAGGCGAGTAGTCGTCTCGCCCAGAAACGGGGAGCGGCACAAAAGCATGATCTTCACGAGCCATTCTCGTCGGCCAGCCGGTTGTGCTCTGTCCAAAGGCTTGGACACCTAAACACTCAAGCGCTGCTTTCCTGGCACATTTCTCGAAGCGAGAGCTAGACGGGCACTTTGGACCCTATCGAAACAGAAGGAGAATGATTCTACCTGCAGCTGAGGCAAATCCGTGCACAGCACGTTGTGCATGCCAGCACTGTACACGCTGATGAGCAGCAAAGCTGAATGCCCTCGCTGGGCTTCAGTTCTCTCCAGACGGCAGCAGGCGAAGACTGAAGGCGCGGAGCACGGGACTTCTGGGTGCTCGCTAGCGAATTGCCAAAGTCCAGCCAAATGCTCCTTCGCAAGCCCATTTCGCCGAGAAGACTCTTGCTGCTTCAGGAAGTAAGGCGCAGCCCTTCATCCCACAAGCCGGCTAGGAAGCAGTTTCTTACAGCTTCAGTGTTGCAGAGTGCATGCAGCTTGAGCTCAGCCAGAAGGAGGCGTCTACAAAGGAGGCGTTCTTGAAGCAGCCCTTCTCCAAGCACAAGCCACGGAGGCTCTGTAGCTTCCTTCTCAGCTGGACATGCCGGCACACTGTTCACGCTCGCGTCACCGTTGCCAACTTCCAGCAGCTGCTAGCATGCAAACAGGCTCGAGAAGTCAAAGCCAGTGCTGTGCTGCACCTTCGCCTTCGCCCACGTAAGCCACGTCAGTGCACTCTGTACTTGTCTCCTCTGCTGCAGCTAGCGTGATCTTCTCTGCAGCTCGGAGGCTCAAGGGAAGAGCAGCTGTTGCCACGGAAGGTTGGTGCTGCTCTAAGTAGCAGCACAAGGAGCTGTCTTTGGAGTTCCTTCTTCTGCTGCCAGCGTGACTTTTCCAGGCAAGCGAGTGGCAGCCCCGCTTTCCCTGCAGCCTGTAGGATGCGCACACAAGCCGTGTGCGCGGCAGCTTGGTTCTTCGCTTTTCGTAGCGAGTGGCGCTTTCATTGCCCCGGAGGCGAACAGCCGTCTGCTTCTCGCGCAGAAAGCTCTGCCGGCGGAGGGGCGCACCAGAGCACTGCTTCTGCCGAAACACGCCTGGGCCATACACAGTCCCCTCTCAGGGCTACGTGGCAGCACACTCTGCCTCTCCTGTGCTCCGCATCGGAACAGAAAGGTCCTCGGCTACGTCTCGCACGGAGAACTGTGCCAGAAGCGCACGCTTGCCGGCGCTGGCCCCTGCAACTCGGAGAAACTTGTCTTTGCACCACATTCCCGGGCAGTCCCCTTTGACAGCCTGCACAACGCCCTCAGATGGCGGTGCTCTTTGCACGGTTCTTGGCAGCTCCAAGTACCCCCGCGCACATGACAGGCTCCTAAAGACCAAAGAGGCGAGTAGTCGTCTCGCCCAGAAACGGGGAGCGGCACAAAAGCATGATCTTCACGAGCCATTCTCGTCGGCCAGCCGGTTGTGCTCTGTCCAAAGGCTTGGACACCTAAACACTCAAGCGCTGCTTTCCTGGCACATTTCTCGAAGCGAGAGCTAGACGGGCACTTTGGACCCTATCGAAACAGAAGGAGAATGGTTCTACCTGCAGCTGAGGCAAATCCCTGCACAGCACGTTGTGCATGCCAGCACTGTACACGCTGATGAGCAGCAAAGCTGAATGCCCTCGCTGGGCTTCAGTTCTCTCCAGACGGCAGCAGGCGAAGACTGAAGGCGCGGAGCACGGGACTTCTGGGTGCTCGCTAGCGAATTGCCAAAGTCCGGCCAAATGCTCCTTCGCAAGCCCATTTCGCCGAGAAGACTCTTGCTGCTTCAGGAAGTAAGGCGCAGCCCTTCATCCCACAAGCCGGCTAGGAAGCAGTTTCTTACAGCTTCAGTGTTGCAGAGTGCATGCAGCTTGAGCTCAGCCAGAAGGAGGCGTCTACAAAGGAGGCGTTCTTGAAGCAGCCCTTCTCCAAGCACAAGCCACGGAGGCTCTGTAGCTTCCTTCTCAGCTGGACATGCCGGCACACTGTTCACGCTCGCGTCACCGTTGCCAACTTCCAGCAGCTGCTAGCATGCAAACAGGCTCGAGAAGTCAAAGCCAGTGCTGTGCTGCATCTTCGCCTTCGCCCACGTAAGCCACGTCAGTGCACTCTGTACTTGTCTCCTCTGCTGCAGCTAGCGTGATCTTCTCTGCAGCTCGGAGGCTCAAGGGAAGAGCAGCTGTTGCCACGGAAGGTTGGTGCTGCTCTAAGTAGCAGCACAAGGAGCTGTCTTTGGAGTTCCTTCTTCTGCTGCCAGCGTGACTTTTCCAGGCAAGCGAGTGGCAGCCCCGCTTTCCCTGCAGCCTGTAGGATGCGCACACAAGCCGTGTGCGCGGCAGCTTGGTTCTTCGCTTTTCGTAGCGAGTGGCGCTTTCATTGCCCCGGAGGCGAACAGCCGTCTGCTTCTCGCGCAGAAAGCTCTGCCGGCGGAGGGGCGCACCAGAGCACTGCTTCTGCCGAAACACGCCTGGCCCATACACAGTCCCCTCTCAGGGCTACGTGGCAGCACACTCTGCCTCTCCTGTGCTCCGCATCGGAACAGAAAGGTCCTCGGCTACGTCTCGCACGGAGAACTGTGCCAGAAGCGCACGCTTGCCGGCGCTGGCCCCTGCAACTCGGAGAAACTTGTCTTTGCACCACATTGCCGGGCAGTCCCCTTTGACAGCCTGCACAACGCCCTCAGATGGCGGTGCTCTTTGCACGGTTCTTGGCAGCTCCAAGTACCCCCGCGCACATGACAGGCTCCTAAAGACCAAAGAGGCGAGTAGTCGTCTCGCCCAGAAACGGGGAGCGGCACAAAAGCATGATCTTCACGAGCCATTCTCGTCGGCCAGCCGGTTGTGCTCTGTCCAAAGGCTTGGACACCTAAACACTCAAGCGCTGCTTTCCTGGCACATTTCTCGAAGCGAGAGCTAGACGGGCACTTTGGACCCTATCGAAACAGAAGGAGAATGATTCTACCTGCAGCTGAGGCAAATCCGTGCACAGCACGTTGTGCATGCCAGCACTGTACACGCTGATGAGCAGCAAAGCTGAATGCCCTCGCTGGGCTTCAGTTCTCTCCAGACGGCAGCAGGCGAAGACTGAAGGCGCGGAGCACGGGACTTCTGGGTGCTCGCTAGCGAATTGCCAAAGTCCAGCCAAATGCTCCTTCGCAAGCCCATTTCGCCGAGAAGACTCTTGCTGCTTCAGGAAGTAAGGCGCAGCCCTTCATCCCACAAGCCGGCTAGGAAGCAGTTTCTTACAGCTTCAGTGTTGCAGAGTGCATGCAGCTTGAGCTCAGCCAGAAGGAGGCGTCTACAAAGGAGGCATTCTTGAAGCAGCCCTTCTCCAAGCACAAGCCACGGAGGCTCTGTAGCTTCCTTCTCAGCTGGACATGCCGGCACACTGTTCACGCTCGCGTCACCGTTGCCAACTTCCAGCAGCTGCTAGCATGCAAACAGGCTCGAGAAGTCAAAGCCAGTGCTGTGCTGCACCTTCGCCTTCGCCCACGTAAGCCACGTCAGTGCACTCTGTACTTGTCTCCTCTGCTGCAGCTAGCGTGATCTTCTCTGCAGCTCGGAGGCTCAAGGGAAGAGCAGCTGTTGCCACGGAAGGTTGGTGCTGCTCTAAGTAGCAGCACAAGGAGCTGTCTTTGGAGTTCCTTCTTCTGCTGCCAGCGTGACTTTTCCAGGCAAGCGAGTGGCAGCCCCGCTTTCCCTGCAGCCTGTAGGATGCGCACACAAGCCGTGTGCGCGGCAGCTTGGTTCTTCGCTTTTCGTAGCGAGTGGCGCTTTCATTGCCCCGGAGGCGAACAGCCGTCTGCTTCTCGCGCAGAAAGCTCTGCCGGCGGAGGGGCGCACCAGAGCACTGCTTCTGCCGAAACACGCCTGGGCCATACACAGTCCCCTCTCAGGGCTACGTGGCAGCACACTCTGCCTCTCCTGTGCTCCGCATCGGAACAGAAAGGTCCTCGGCTACGTCTCGCACGGAGAACTGTGCCAGAAGCGCACGCTTGCCGGCGCTGGCCCCTGCAACTCGGAGAAACTTGTCTTTGCACCACATTGCCGGGCAGTCCCCTTTGACAGCCTGCACAACGCCCTCAGATGGCGGTGCTCTTTGCACGGTTCTTGGCAGCTCCAAGTACCCCCGCGCACATGACAGGCTCCTAAAGACCAAAGAGGCGAGTAGTCGTCTCGCCCAGAAACGGGGAGCGGCACAAAAGCATGATCTTCACGAGCCATTCTCGTCGGCCAGCCGGTTGTGCTCTGTCCAAAGGCTTGGACACCTAAACACTCAAGCGCTGCTTTCCTGGCACATTTCTCGAAGCGAGAGCTAGACGGGCACTTTGGACCCTATCGAAACAGAAGGAGAATGGTTCTACCTGCAGCTGAGGCAAATCCCTGCACAGCACGTTGTGCATGCCAGCACTGTACACGCTGATGAGCAGCAAAGCTGAATGCCCTCGCTGGGCTTCAGTTCTCTCCAGACGGCAGCAGGCGAAGACTGAAGGCGCGGAGCACGGGACTTCTGGGTGCTCGCTAGCGAATTGCCAAAGTCCGGCCAAATGCTCCTTCGCAAGCCCATTTCGCCGAGAAGACTCTTGCTGCTTCAGGAAGTAAGGCGCAGCCCTTCATCCCACAAGCCGGCTAGGAAGCAGTTTCTTACAGCTTCAGTGTTGCAGAGTGCATGCAGCTTGAGCTCAGCCAGAAGGAGGCGTCTACAAAGGAGGCGTTCTTGAAGCAGCCCTTCTCCAAGCACAAGCCACGGAGGCTCTGTAGCTTCCTTCTCAGCTGGACATGCCGGCACACTGTTCACGCTCGCGTCACCGTTGCCAACTTCCAGCAGCTGCTAGCATGCAAACAGGCTCGAGAAGTCAAAGCCAGTGCTGTGCTGCATCTTCGCCTTCGCCCACGTAAGCCACGTCAGTGCACTCTGTACTTGTCTCCTCTGCTGCAGCTAGCGTGATCTTCTCTGCAGCTCGGAGGCTCAAGGGAAGAGCAGCTGTTGCCACGGAAGGTTGGTGCTGCTCTAAGTAGCAGCACAAGGAGCTGTCTTTGGAGTTCCTTCTTCTGCTGCCAGCGTGACTTTTCCAGGCAAGCGAGTGGCAGCCCCGCTTTCCCTGCAGCCTGTAGGATGCGCACACAAGCCGTGTGCGCGGCAGCTTGGTTCTTCGCTTTTCGTAGCGAGTGGCGCTTTCATTGCCCCGGAGGCGAACAGCCGTCTGCTTCTCGCGCAGAAAGCTCTGCCGGCGGAGGGGCGCACCAGAGCACTGCTTCTGCCGAAACACGCCTGGCCCATACACAGTCCCCTCTCAGGGCTACGTGGCAGCACACTCTGCCTCTCCTGTGCTCCGCATCGGAACAGAAAGGTCCTCGGCTACGTCTCGCACGGAGAACTGTGCCAGAAGCGCACGCTTGCCGGCGCTGGCCCCTGCAACTCGGAGAAACTTGTCTTTGCACCACATTCCCGGGCAGTCCCCTTTGACAGCCTGCACAACGCCCTCAGATGGCGGTGCTCTTTGCACGGTTCTTGGCAGCTCCAAGTACCCCCGCGCACATGACAGGCTCCTAAAGACCAAAGAGGCGAGTAGTCGTCTCGCCCAGAAACGGGGAGCGGCACAAAAGCATGATCTTCACGAGCCATTCTCGTCGGCCAGCCGGTTGTGCTCTGTCCAAAGGCTTGGACACCTAAACACTCAAGCGCTGCTTTCCTGGCACATTTCTCGAAGCGAGAGCTAGACGGGCACTTTGGACCCTATCGAAACAGAAGGAGAATGATTCTACCTGCAGCTGAGGCAAATCCGTGCACAGCACGTTGTGCATGCCAGCACTGTACACGCTGATGAGCAGCAAAGCTGAATGCCCTCGCTGGGCTTCAGTTCTCTCCAGACGGCAGCAGGCGAAGACTGAAGGCGCGGAGCACGGGACTTCTGGGTGCTCGCTAGCGAATTGCCAAAGTCCGGCCAAATGCTCCTTCGCAAGCCCATTTCGCCGAGAAGACTCTTGCTGCTTCAGGAAGTAAGGCGCAGCCCTTCATCCCACAAGCTGGCTAGGAAGCAGCTTCTTACAGCTTCAGTGTTGCAGAGTGCATGCAGCTTGAGCTCAGCCAGAAGGAGGCGTCTACAAAGGAGGCGTTCTTGAAGCAGCCCTTCTCCAAGCACAAGCCACGGAGGCTCTGTAGCTTCCTTCTCAGCTGGACATGCCGGCACACTGTTCACGCTCGCATCACCGTTGCCAACTTCCAGCAGCTGCTAGCATGCAAACAGGCTCGAGAAGTCAAAGCCAGTGCTGTGCTGCACCTTCGCCTTCGCCCACGTAAGCCACGTCAGTGCACTCTGTACTTGTCTCCTCTGCTGCAGCTAGCGTGATCTTCTCTGCAGCTCGGAGGCTCAAGGGAAGAGCAGCTGTTGCCACGGAAGGTTGGTGCTGCTCTAAGTAGCAGCACAAGGAGCTGTCTTTGGAGTTCCTTCTTCTGCTGCCAGCGTGACTTTTCCAGGCAAGCGAGTGGCAGCCCCGCTTTCCCTGCAGCCTGTAGGATGCGCACACAAGCCGTGTGCGCGGCAGCTTGGTTCTTCGCTTTTCGTAGCGAGTGGCGCTTTCATTGCCCCGGAGGCGAACAGCCGTCTGCTTCTCGCGCAGAAAGCTCTGCCGGCGGAGGGGCGCACCAGAGCACTGCTTCTGCCGAAACACGCCTGGGCCATACACAGTCCCCTCTCAGGGCTACGTGGCAGCACACTCTGCCTCTCCTGTGCTCCGCATCGGAACAGAAAGGTCCTCGGCTACGTCTCGCACGGAGAACTGTGCCAGAAGCGCACGCTTGCCGGCGCTGGCCCCTGCAACTCGGAGAAACTTGTCTTTGCACCACATTGCCGGGCAGTCCCCTTTGACAGCCTGCACAACGCCCTCAGATGGCGGTGCTCTTTGCACGGTTCTTGGCAGCTCCAAGTACCCCCGCGCACATGACAGGCTCCTAAAGACCAAAGAGGCGAGTAGTCGTCTCGCCCAGAAACGGGGAGCGGCACAAAAGCATGATCTTCACGAGCCATTCTCGTCGGCCAGCCGGTTGTGCTCTGTCCAAAGGCTTGGACACCTAAACACTCAAGCGCTGCTTTCCTGGCACATTTCTCGAAGCGAGAGCTAGACGGGCACTTTGGACCCTATCGAAACAGAAGGAGAATGATTCTACCTGCAGCTGAGGCAAATCCGTGCACAGCACGTTGTGCATGCCAGCACTGTACATGCTGATGAGCAGCAAAGCTGAATGCCCTCGCTGGGCTTCAGTTCTCTCCAGACGGCAGCAGGCGAAGACTGAAGGCGCGGAGCACGGGACTTCTGGGTGCTCGCTAGCGAATTGCCAAAGTCCGGCCAAATGCTCCTTCGCAAGCCCATTTCGCCGAGAAGACTCTTGCTGCTTCAGGAAGTAAGGCGCAGCCCTTCATCCCACAAGCCGGCTAGGAAGCAGTTTCTTACAGCTTCAGTGTTGCAGAGTGCATGCAGCTTGAGCTCAGCCAGAAGGAGGCGTCTACAAAGGAGGCGTTCTTGAAGCAGCCCTTCTCCAAGCACAAGCCACGGAGGCTCTGTAGCTTCCTTCTCAGCTGGACATGCCGGCACACTGTTCACGCTCGCATCACCGTTGCCAACTTCCAGCAGCTGCTAGCATGCAAACAGGCTCGAGAAGTCAAAGCCAGTGCTGTGCTGCACCTTCGCCTTCGCCCACGTAAGCCACGTCAGTGCACTCTGTACTTGTCTCCTCTGCTGCAGCTAGCGTGATCTTCTCTGCAGCTCGGAGGCTCAAGGGAAGAGCAGCTGTTGCCACGGAAGGTTGGTGCTGCTCTAAGTAGCAGCACAAGGAGCTGTCTTTGGAGTTCCTTCTTCTGCTGCCAGCGTGACTTTTCCAGGCAAGCGAGTGGCAGCCCCGCTTTCCCTGCAGCCTGTAGGATGCGCACACAAGCCGTGTGCGCGGCAGCTTGGTTCTTCGCTTTTCGTAGCGAGTGGCGCTTTCATTGCCCCGGAGGCGAACAGCCGTCTGCTTCTCGCGCAGAAAGCTCTGCCGGCGGAGGGGCGCACCAGAGCACTGCTTCTGCCGAAACACGCCTGGCCCATACACAGTCCCCTCTCAGGGCTACGTGGCAGCACACTCTGCCTCTCCTGTGCTCCGCATCGGAACAGAAAGGTCCTCGGCTACGTCTCGCACGGAGAACTGTGCCAGAAGCGCACGCTTGCCGGCGCTGGCCCCTGCAACTCGGAGAAACTTGTCTTTGCACCACATTGCCGGGCAGTCCCCTTTGACAGCCTGCACAACGCCCTCAGATGGCGGTGCTCTTTGCACGGTTCTTGGCAGCTCCAAGTACCCCCGCGCACATGACAGGCTCCTAAAGACCAAAGAGGCGAGTAGTCGTCTCGCCCAGAAACGGGGAGCGGCACAAAAGCATGATCTTCACGAGCCATTCTCGTCGGCCAGCCGGTTGTGCTCTGTCCAAAGGCTTGGACACCTAAACACTCAAGCGCTGCTTTCCTGGCACATTTCTCGAAGCGAGAGCTAGACGGGCACTTTGGACCCTATCGAAACAGAAGGAGAATGATTCTACCTGCAGCTGAGGCAAATCCGTGCACAGCACGTTGTGCATGCCAGCACTGTACACGCTGATGAGCAGCAAAGCTGAATGCCCTCGCTGGGCTTCAGTTCTCTCCAGACGGCAGCAGGCGAAGACTGAAGGCGCGGAGCACGGGACTTCTGGGTGCTCGCTAGCGAATTGCCAAAGTCCGGCCAAATGCTCCTTCGCAAGCCCATTTCGCCGAGAAGACTCTTGCTGCTTCAGGAAGTAAGGCGCAGCCCTTCATCCCACAAGCCGGCTAGGAAGCAGTTTCTTACAGCTTCAGTGTTGCAGAGTGCATGCAGCTTGAGCTCAGCCAGAAGGAGGCGTCTACAAAGGAGGCGTTCTTGAAGCAGCCCTTCTCCAAGCACAAGCCACGGAGGCTCTGTAGCTTCCTTCTCAGCTGGACATGCCGGCACACTGTTCACGCTCGCGTCACCGTTGCCAACTTCCAGCAGCTGCTAGCATGCAAACAGGCTCGAGAAGTCAAAGCCAGTGCTGTGCTGCACCTTCGCCTTCGCCCACGTAAGCCACGTCAGTGCACTCTGTACTTGTCTCCTCTGCTGCAGCTAGCGTGATCTTCTCTGCAGCTCGGAGGCTCAAGGGAAGAGCAGCTGTTGCCACGGAAGGTTGGTGCTGCTCTAAGTAGCAGCACAAGGAGCTGTCTTTGGAGTTCCTTCTTCTGCTGCCAGCGTGACTTTTCCAGGCAAGCGAGTGGCAGCCCCGCTTTCCCTGCAGCCTGTAGGATGCGCACACAAGCCGTGTGCGCGGCAGCTTGGTTCTTCGCTTTTCGTAGCGAGTGGCGCTTTCATTGCCCCGGAGGCGAACAGCCGTCTGCTTCTCGCGCAGAAAGCTCTGCCGGCGGAGGGGCGCACCAGAGCACTGCTTCTGCCGAAACACGCCTGGGCCATACACAGTCCCCTCTCAGGGCTACGTGGCAGCACACTCTGCCTCTCCTGTGCTCCGCATCGGAACAGAAAGGTCCTCGGCTACGTCTCGCACGGAGAACTGTGCCAGAAGCGCACGCTTGCCGGCGCTGGCCCCTGCAACTCGGAGAAACTTGTCTTTGCACCACATTGCCGGGCAGTCCCCTTTGACAGCCTGCACAACGCCCTCAGATGGCGGTGCTCTTTGCACGGTTCTTGGCAGCTCCAAGTACCCCCGCGCACATGACAGGCTCCTAAAGACCAAAGAGGCGAGTAGTCGTCTCGCCCAGAAACGGGGAGCGGCACAAAAGCATGATCTTCACGAGCCATTCTCGTCGGCCAGCCGGTTGTGCTCTGTCCAAAGGCTTGGACACCTAAACACTCAAGCGCTGCTTTCCTGGCACATTTCTCGAAGCGAGAGCTAGACGGGCACTTTGGACCCTATCGAAACAGAAGGAGAATGATTCTACCTGCAGCTGAGGCAAATCCCTGCACAGCACGTTGTGCATGCCAGCACTGTACACGCTGATGAGCAGCAAAGCTGAATGCCCTCGCTGGGCTTCAGTTCTCTCCAGACGGCAGCAGGCGAAGACTGAAGGCGCGGAGCACGGGACTTCTGGGTGCTCGCTAGCGAATTGCCAAAGTCCAGCCAAATGCTCCTTCGCAAGCCCATTTCGCCGAGAAGACTCTTGCTGCTTCAGGAAGTAAGGCGCAGCCCTTCATCCCACAAGCCGGCTAGGAAGCAGTTTCTTACAGCTTCAGTGTTGCAGAGTGCATGCAGCTTGAGCTCAGCCAGAAGGAGGCGTCTACAAAGGAGGCGTTCTTGAAGCAGCCCTTCTCCAAGCACAAGCCACGGAGGCTCTGTAGCTTCCTTCTCAGCTGGACATGCCGGCACACTGTTCACGCTCGCGTCACCGTTGCCAACTTCCAGCAGCTGCTAGCATGCAAACAGGCTCGAGAAGTCAAAGCCAGTGCTGTGCTGCACCTTCGCCTTCGCCCACGTAAGCCACGTCAGTGCACTCTGTACTTGTCTCCTCTGCTGCAGCTAGCGTGATCTTCTCTGCAGCTCGGAGGCTCAAGGGAAGAGCAGCTGTTGCCACGGAAGGTTGGTGCTGCTCTAAGTAGCAGCACAAGGAGCTGTCTTTGGAGTTCCTTCTTCTGCTGCCAGCGTGACTTTTCCAGGCAAGCGAGTGGCAGCCCCGCTTTCCCTGCAGCCTGTAGGATGCGCACACAAGCCGTGTGCGCGGCAGCTTGGTTCTTCGCTTTTCGTAGCGAGTGGCGCTTTCATTGCCCCGGAGGCGAACAGCCGTCTGCTTCTCGCGCAGAAAGCTCTGCCGGCGGAGGGGCGCACCAGAGCACTGCTTCTGCCGAAACACGCCTGGGCCATACACAGTCCCCTCTCAGGGCTACGTGGCAGCACACTCTGCCTCTCCTGTGCTCCGCATCGGAACAGAAAGGTCCTCGGCTACGTCTCGCACGGAGAACTGTGCCAGAAGCGCACGCTTGCCGGCGCTGGCCCCTGCAACTCGGAGAAACTTGTCTTTGCACCACATTGCCGGGCAGTCCCCTTTGACAGCCTGCACAACGCCCTCAGATGGCGGTGCTCTTTGCACGGTTCTTGGCAGCTCCAAGTACCCCCGCGCACATGACAGGCTCCTAAAGACCAAAGAGGCGAGTAGTCGTCTCGCCCAGAAACGGGGAGCGGCACAAAAGCATGATCTTCACGAGCCATTCTCGTCGGCCAGCCGGTTGTGCTCTGTCCAAAGGCTTGGACACCTAAACACTCAAGCGCTGCTTTCCTGGCACATTTCTCGAAGCGAGAGCTAGACGGGCACTTTGGACCCTATCGAAACAGAAGGAGAATGGTTCTACCTGCAGCTGAGGCAAATCCCTGCACAGCACGTTGTGCATGCCAGCACTGTACACGCTGATGAGCAGCAAAGCTGAATGCCCTCGCTGGGCTTCAGTTCTCTCCAGACGGCAGCAGGCGAAGACTGAAGGCGCGGAGCACGGGACTTCTGGGTGCTCGCTAGCGAATTGCCAAAGTCCGGCCAAATGCTCCTTCGCAAGCCCATTTCGCCGAGAAGACTCTTGCTGCTTCAGGAAGTAAGGCGCAGCCCTTCATCCCACAAGCCGGCTAGGAAGCAGTTTCTTACAGCTTCAGTGTTGCAGAGTGCATGCAGCTTGAGCTCAGCCAGAAGGAGGCGTCTACAAAGGAGGCGTTCTTGAAGCAGCCCTTCTCCAAGCACAAGCCACGGAGGCTCTGTAGCTTCCTTCTCAGCTGGACATGCCGGCACACTGTTCACGCTCGCGTCACCGTTGCCAACTTCCAGCAGCTGCTAGCATGCAAACAGGCTCGAGAAGTCAAAGCCAGTGCTGTGCTGCATCTTCGCCTTCGCCCACGTAAGCCACGTCAGTGCACTCTGTACTTGTCTCCTCTGCTGCAGCTAGCGTGATCTTCTCTGCAGCTCGGAGGCTCAAGGGAAGAGCAGCTGTTGCCACGGAAGGTTGGTGCTGCTCTAAGTAGCAGCACAAGGAGCTGTCTTTGGAGTTCCTTCTTCTGCTGCCAGCGTGACTTTTCCAGGCAAGCGAGTGGCAGCCCCGCTTTCCCTGCAGCCTGTAGGATGCGCACACAAGCCGTGTGCGCGGCAGCTTGGTTCTTCGCTTTTCGTAGCGAGTGGCGCTTTCATTGCCCCGGAGGCGAACAGCCGTCTGCTTCTCGCGCAGAAAGCTCTGCCGGCGGAGGGGCGCACCAGAGCACTGCTTCTGCCGAAACACGCCTGGCCCATACACAGTCCCCTCTCAGGGCTACGTGGCAGCACACTCTGCCTCTCCTGTGCTCCGCATCGGAACAGAAAGGTCCTCGGCTACGTCTCGCACGGAGAACTGTGCCAGAAGCGCACGCTTGCCGGCGCTGGCCCCTGCAACTCGGAGAAACTTGTCTTTGCACCACATTGCCGGGCAGTCCCCTTTGACAGCCTGCACAACGCCCTCAGATGGCGGTGCTCTTTGCACGGTTCTTGGCAGCTCCAAGTACCCCCGCGCACATGACAGGCTCCTAAAGACCAAAGAGGCGAGTAGTCGTCTCGCCCAGAAACGGGGAGCGGCACAAAAGCATGATCTTCACGAGCCATTCTCGTCGGCCAGCCGGTTGTGCTCTGTCCAAAGGCTTGGACACCTAAACACTCAAGCGCTGCTTTCCTGGCACATTTCTCGAAGCGAGAGCTAGACGGGCACTTTGGACCCTATCGAAACAGAAGGAGAATGATTCTACCTGCAGCTGAGGCAAATCCGTGCACAGCACGTTGTGCATGCCAGCACTGTACACGCTGATGAGCAGCAAAGCTGAATGCCCTCGCTGGGCTTCAGTTCTCTCCAGACGGCAGCAGGCGAAGACTGAAGGCGCGGAGCACGGGACTTCTGGGTGCTCGCTAGCGAATTGCCAAAGTCCGGCCAAATGCTCCTTCGCAAGCCCATTTCGCCGAGAAGACTCTTGCTGCTTCAGGAAGTAAGGCGCAGCCCTTCATCCCACAAGCCGGCTAGGAAGCAGTTTCTTACAGCTTCAGTGTTGCAGAGTGCATGCAGCTTGAGCTCAGCCAGAAGGAGGCGTCTACAAAGGAGGCGTTCTTGAAGCAGCCCTTCTCCAAGCACAAGCCACGGAGGCTCTGTAGCTTCCTTCTCAGCTGGACATGCCGGCACACTGTTCACGCTCGCATCACCGTTGCCAACTTCCAGCAGCTGCTAGCATGCAAACAGGCTCGAGAAGTCAAAGCCAGTGCTGTGCTGCACCTTCGCCTTCGCCCACGTAAGCCACGTCAGTGCACTCTGTACTTGTCTCCTCTGCTGCAGCTAGCGTGATCTTCTCTGCAGCTCGGAGGCTCAAGGGAAGAGCAGCTGTTGCCACGGAAGGTTGGTGCTGCTCTAAGTAGCAGCACAAGGAGCTGTCTTTGGAGTTCCTTCTTCTGCTGCCAGCGTGACTTTTCCAGGCAAGCGAGTGGCAGCCCCGCTTTCCCTGCAGCCTGTAGGATGCGCACACAAGCCGTGTGCGCGGCAGCTTGGTTCTTCGCTTTTCGTAGCGAGTGGCGCTTTCATTGCCCCGGAGGCGAACAGCCGTCTGCTTCTCGCGCAGAAAGCTCTGCCGGCGGAGGGGCGCACCAGAGCACTGCTTCTGCCGAAACACGCCTGGCCCATACACAGTCCCCTCTCAGGGCTACGTGGCAGCACACTCTGCCTCTCCTGTGCTCCGCATCGGAACAGAAAGGTCCTCGGCTACGTCTCGCACGGAGAACTGTGCCAGAAGCGCACGCTTGCCGGCGCTGGCCCCTGCAACTCGGAGAAACTTGTCTTTGCACCACATTGCCGGGCAGTCCCCTTTGACAGCCTGCACAACGCCCTCAGATGGCGGTGCTCTTTGCACGGTTCTTGGCAGCTCCAAGTACCCCCGCGCACATGACAGGCTCCTAAAGACCAAAGAGGCGAGTAGTCGTCTCGCCCAGAAACGGGGAGCGGCACAAAAGCATGATCTTCACGAGCCATTCTCGTCGGCCAGCCGGTTGTGCTCTGTCCAAAGGCTTGGACACCTAAACACTCAAGCGCTGCTTTCCTGGCACATTTCTCGAAGCGAGAGCTAGACGGGCACTTTGGACCCTATCGAAACAGAAGGAGAATGATTCTACCTGCAGCTGAGGCAAATCCCTGCACAGCACGTTGTGCATGCCAGCACTGTACACGCTGATGAGCAGCAAAGCTGAATGCCCTCGCTGGGCTTCAGTTCTCTCCAGACGGCAGCAGGCGAAGACTGAAGGCGCGGAGCACGGGACTTCTGGGTGCTCGCTAGCGAATTGCCAAAGTCCAGCCAAATGCTCCTTCGCAAGCCCATTTCGCCGAGAAGACTCTTGCTGCTTCAGGAAGTAAGGCGCAGCCCTTCATCCCACAAGCCGGCTAGGAAGCAGTTTCTTACAGCTTCAGTGTTGCAGAGTGCATGCAGCTTGAGCTCAGCCAGAAGGAGGCGTCTACAAAGGAGGCGTTCTTGAAGCAGCCCTTCTCCAAGCACAAGCCACGGAGGCTCTGTAGCTTCCTTCTCAGCTGGACATGCCGGCACACTGTTCACGCTCGCGTCACCGTTGCCAACTTCCAGCAGCTGCTAGCATGCAAACAGGCTCGAGAAGTCAAAGCCAGTGCTGTGCTGCACCTTCGCCTTCGCCCACGTAAGCCACGTCAGTGCACTCTGTACTTGTCTCCTCTGCTGCAGCTAGCGTGATCTTCTCTGCAGCTCGGAGGCTCAAGGGAAGAGCAGCTGTTGCCACGGAAGGTTGGTGCTGCTCTAAGTAGCAGCACAAGGAGCTGTCTTTGGAGTTCCTTCTTCTGCTGCCAGCGTGACTTTTCCAGGCAAGCGAGTGGCAGCCCCGCTTTCCCTGCAGCCTGTAGGATGCGCACACAAGCCGTGTGCGCGGCAGCTTGGTTCTTCGCTTTTCGTAGCGAGTGGCGCTTTCATTGCCCCGGAGGCGAACAGCCGTCTGCTTCTCGCGCAGAAAGCTCTGCCGGCGGAGGGGCGCACCAGAGCACTGCTTCTGCCGAAACACGCCTGGCCCATACACAGTCCCCTCTCAGGGCTACGTGGCAGCACACTCTGCCTCTCCTGTGCTCCGCATCGGAACAGAAAGGTCCTCGGCTACGTCTCGCACGGAGAACTGTGCCAGAAGCGCACGCTTGCCGGCGCTGGCCCCTGCAACTCGGAGAAACTTGTCTTTGCACCACATTCCCGGGCAGTCCCCTTTGACAGCCTGCACAACGCCCTCAGATGGCGGTGCTCTTTGCACGGTTCTTGGCAGCTCCAAGTACCCCCGCGCACATGACAGGCTCCTAAAGACCAAAGAGGCGAGTAGTCGTCTCGCCCAGAAACGGGGAGCGGCACAAAAGCATGATCTTCACGAGCCATTCTCGTCGGCCAGCCGGTTGTGCTCTGTCCAAAGGCTTGGACACCTAAACACTCAAGCGCTGCTTTCCTGGCACATTTCTCGAAGCGAGAGCTAGACGGGCACTTTGGACCCTATCGAAACAGAAGGAGAATGATTCTACCTGCAGCTGAGGCAAATCCGTGCACAGCACGTTGTGCATGCCAGCACTGTACACGCTGATGAGCAGCAAAGCTGAATGCCCTCGCTGGGCTTCAGTTCTCTCCAGACGGCAGCAGGCGAAGACTGAAGGCGCGGAGCACGGGACTTCTGGGTGCTCGCTAGCGAATTGCCAAAGTCCGGCCAAATGCTCCTTCGCAAGCCCATTTCGCCGAGAAGACTCTTGCTGCTTCAGGAAGTAAGGCGCAGCCCTTCATCCCACAAGCCGGCTAGGAAGCAGTTTCTTACAGCTTCAGTGTTGCAGAGTGCATGCAGCTTGAGCTCAGCCAGAAGGAGGCGTCTACAAAGGAGGCGTTCTTGAAGCAGCCCTTCTCCAAGCACAAGCCACGGAGGCTCTGTAGCTTCCTTCTCAGCTGGACATGCCGGCACACTGTTCACGCTCGCGTCACCGTTGCCAACTTCCAGCAGCTGCTAGCATGCAAACAGGCTCGAGAAGTCAAAGCCAGTGCTGTGCTGCACCTTCGCCTTCGCCCACGTAAGCCACGTCAGTGCACTCTGTACTTGTCTCCTCTGCTGCAGCTAGCGTGATCTTCTCTGCAGCTCGGAGGCTCAAGGGAAGAGCAGCTGTTGCCACGGAAGGTTGGTGCTGCTCTAAGTAGCAGCACAAGGAGCTGTCTTTGGAGTTCCTTCTTCTGCTGCCAGCGTGACTTTTCCAGGCAAGCGAGTGGCAGCCCCGCTTTCCCTGCAGCCTGTAGGATGCGCACACAAGCCGTGTGCGCGGCAGCTTGGTTCTTCGCTTTTCGTAGCGAGTGGCGCTTTCATTGCCCCGGAGGCGAACAGCCGTCTGCTTCTCGCGCAGAAAGCTCTGCCGGCGGAGGGGCGCACCAGAGCACTGCTTCTGCCGAAACACGCCTGGCCCATACACAGTCCCCTCTCAGGGCTACGTGGCAGCACACTCTGCCTCTCCTGTGCTCCGCATCGGAACAGAAAGGTCCTCGGCTACGTCTCGCACGGAGAACTGTGCCAGAAGCGCACGCTTGCCGGCGCTGGCCCCTGCAACTCGGAGAAACTTGTCTTTGCACCACATTGCCGGGCAGTCCCCTTTGACAGCCTGCACAACGCCCTCAGATGGCGGTGCTCTTTGCACGGTTCTTGGCAGCTCCAAGTACCCCCGCGCACATGACAGGCTCCTAAAGACCAAAGAGGCGAGTAGTCGTCTCGCCCAGAAACGGGGAGCGGCACAAAAGCATGATCTTCACGAGCCATTCTCGTCGGCCAGCCGGTTGTGCTCTGTCCAAAGGCTTGGACACCTAAACACTCAAGCGCTGCTTTCCTGGCACATTTCTCGAAGCGAGAGCTAGACGGGCACTTTGGACCCTATCGAAACAGAAGGAGAATGATTCTACCTGCAGCTGAGGCAAATCCGTGCACAGCACGTTGTGCATGCCAGCACTGTACACGCTGATGAGCAGCAAAGCTGAATGCCCTCGCTGGGCTTCAGTTCTCTCCAGACGGCAGCAGGCGAAGACTGAAGGCGCGGAGCACGGGACTTCTGGGTGCTCGCTAGCGAATTGCCAAAGTCCGGCCAAATGCTCCTTCGCAAGCCCATTTCGCCGAGAAGACTCTTGCTGCTTCAGGAAGTAAGGCGCAGCCCTTCATCCCACAAGCCGGCTAGGAAGCAGTTTCTTACAGCTTCAGTGTTGCAGAGTGCATGCAGCTTGAGCTCAGCCAGAAGGAGGCGTCTACAAAGGAGGCGTTCTTGAAGCAGCCCTTCTCCAAGCACAAGCCACGGAGGCTCTGTAGCTTCCTTCTCAGCTGGACATGCCGGCACACTGTTCACGCTCGCGTCACCGTTGCCAACTTCCAGCAGCTGCTAGCATGCAAACAGGCTCGAGAAGTCAAAGCCAGTGCTGTGCTGCACCTTCGCCTTCGCCCACGTAAGCCACGTCAGTGCACTCTGTACTTGTCTCCTCTGCTGCAGCTAGCGTGATCTTCTCTGCAGCTCGGAGGCTCAAGGGAAGAGCAGCTGTTGCCACGGAAGGTTGGTGCTGCTCTAAGTAGCAGCACAAGGAGCTGTCTTTGGAGTTCCTTCTTCTGCTGCCAGCGTGACTTTTCCAGGCAAGCGAGTGGCAGCCCCGCTTTCCCTGCAGCCTGTAGGATGCGCACACAAGCCGTGTGCGCGGCAGCTTGGTTCTTCGCTTTTCGTAGCGAGTGGCGCTTTCATTGCCCCGGAGGCGAACAGCCGTCTGCTTCTCGCGCAGAAAGCTCTGCCGGCGGAGGGGCGCACCAGAGCACTGCTTCTGCCGAAACACGCCTGGGCCATACACAGTCCCCTCTCAGGGCTACGTGGCAGCACACTCTGCCTCTCCTGTGCTCCGCATCGGAACAGAAAGGTCCTCGGCTACGTCTCGCACGGAGAACTGTGCCAGAAGCGCACGCTTGCCGGCGCTGGCCCCTGCAACTCGGAGAAACTTGTCTTTGCACCACATTCCCGGGCAGTCCCCTTTGACAGCCTGCACAACGCCCTCAGATGGCGGTGCTCTTTGCACGGTTCTTGGCAGCTCCAAGTACCCCCGCGCACATGACAGGCTCCTAAAGACCAAAGAGGCGAGTAGTCGTCTCGCCCAGAAACGGGGAGCGGCACAAAAGCATGATCTTCACGAGCCATTCTCGTCGGCCAGCCGGTTGTGCTCTGTCCAAAGGCTTGGACACCTAAACACTCAAGCGCTGCTTTCCTGGCACATTTCTCGAAGCGAGAGCTAGACGGGCACTTTGGACCCTATCGAAACAGAAGGAGAATGGTTCTACCTGCAGCTGAGGCAAATCCCTGCACAGCACGTTGTGCATGCCAGCACTGTACACGCTGATGAGCAGCAAAGCTGAATGCCCTCGCTGGGCTTCAGTTCTCTCCAGACGGCAGCAGGCGAAGACTGAAGGCGCGGAGCACGGGACTTCTGGGTGCTCGCTAGCGAATTGCCAAAGTCCGGCCAAATGCTCCTTCGCAAGCCCATTTCGCCGAGAAGACTCTTGCTGCTTCAGGAAGTAAGGCGCAGCCCTTCATCCCACAAGCCGGCTAGGAAGCAGTTTCTTACAGCTTCAGTGTTGCAGAGTGCATGCAGCTTGAGCTCAGCCAGAAGGAGGCGTCTACAAAGGAGGCGTTCTTGAAGCAGCCCTTCTCCAAGCACAAGCCACGGAGGCTCTGTAGCTTCCTTCTCAGCTGGACATGCCGGCACACTGTTCACGCTCGCGTCACCGTTGCCAACTTCCAGCAGCTGCTAGCATGCAAACAGGCTCGAGAAGTCAAAGCCAGTGCTGTGCTGCATCTTCGCCTTCGCCCACGTAAGCCACGTCAGTGCACTCTGTACTTGTCTCCTCTGCTGCAGCTAGCGTGATCTTCTCTGCAGCTCGGAGGCTCAAGGGAAGAGCAGCTGTTGCCACGGAAGGTTGGTGCTGCTCTAAGTAGCAGCACAAGGAGCTGTCTTTGGAGTTCCTTCTTCTGCTGCCAGCGTGACTTTTCCAGGCAAGCGAGTGGCAGCCCCGCTTTCCCTGCAGCCTGTAGGATGCGCACACAAGCCGTGTGCGCGGCAGCTTGGTTCTTCGCTTTTCGTAGCGAGTGGCGCTTTCATTGCCCCGGAGGCGAACAGCCGTCTGCTTCTCGCGCAGAAAGCTCTGCCGGCGGAGGGGCGCACCAGAGCACTGCTTCTGCCGAAACACGCCTGGCCCATACACAGTCCCCTCTCAGGGCTACGTGGCAGCACACTCTGCCTCTCCTGTGCTCCGCATCGGAACAGAAAGGTCCTCGGCTACGTCTCGCACGGAGAACTGTGCCAGAAGCGCACGCTTGCCGGCGCTGGCCCCTGCAACTCGGAGAAACTTGTCTTTGCACCACATTGCCGGGCAGTCCCCTTTGACAGCCTGCACAACGCCCTCAGATGGCGGTGCTCTTTGCACGGTTCTTGGCAGCTCCAAGTACCCCCGCGCACATGACAGGCTCCTAAAGACCAAAGAGGCGAGTAGTCGTCTCGCCCAGAAACGGGGAGCGGCACAAAAGCATGATCTTCACGAGCCATTCTCGTCGGCCAGCCGGTTGTGCTCTGTCCAAAGGCTTGGACACCTAAACACTCAAGCGCTGCTTTCCTGGCACATTTCTCGAAGCGAGAGCTAGACGGGCACTTTGGACCCTATCGAAACAGAAGGAGAATGATTCTACCTGCAGCTGAGGCAAATCCGTGCACAGCACGTTGTGCATGCCAGCACTGTACACGCTGATGAGCAGCAAAGCTGAATGCCCTCGCTGGGCTTCAGTTCTCTCCAGACGGCAGCAGGCGAAGACTGAAGGCGCGGAGCACGGGACTTCTGGGTGCTCGCTAGCGAATTGCCAAAGTCCAGCCAAATGCTCCTTCGCAAGCCCATTTCGCCGAGAAGACTCTTGCTGCTTCAGGAAGTAAGGCGCAGCCCTTCATCCCACAAGCCGGCTAGGAAGCAGTTTCTTACAGCTTCAGTGTTGCAGAGTGCATGCAGCTTGAGCTCAGCCAGAAGGAGGCGTCTACAAAGGAGGCGTTCTTGAAGCAGCCCTTCTCCAAGCACAAGCCACGGAGGCTCTGTAGCTTCCTTCTCAGCTGGACATGCCGGCACACTGTTCACGCTCGCGTCACCGTTGCCAACTTCCAGCAGCTGCTAGCATGCAAACAGGCTCGAGAAGTCAAAGCCAGTGCTGTGCTGCACCTTCGCCTTCGCCCACGTAAGCCACGTCAGTGCACTCTGTACTTGTCTCCTCTGCTGCAGCTAGCGTGATCTTCTCTGCAGCTCGGAGGCTCAAGGGAAGAGCAGCTGTTGCCACGGAAGGTTGGTGCTGCTCTAAGTAGCAGCACAAGGAGCTGTCTTTGGAGTTCCTTCTTCTGCTGCCAGCGTGACTTTTCCAGGCAAGCGAGTGGCAGCCCCGCTTTCCCTGCAGCCTGTAGGATGCGCACACAAGCCGTGTGCGCGGCAGCTTGGTTCTTCGCTTTTCGTAGCGAGTGGCGCTTTCATTGCCCCGGAGGCGAACAGCCGTCTGCTTCTCGCGCAGAAAGCTCTGCCGGCGGAGGGGCGCACCAGAGCACTGCTTCTGCCGAAACACGCCTGGGCCATACACAGTCCCCTCTCAGGGCTACGTGGCAGCACACTCTGCCTCTCCTGTGCTCCGCATCGGAACAGAAAGGTCCTCGGCTACGTCTCGCACGGAGAACTGTGCCAGAAGCGCACGCTTGCCGGCGCTGGCCCCTGCAACTCGGAGAAACTTGTCTTTGCACCACATTGCCGGGCAGTCCCCTTTGACAGCCTGCACAACGCCCTCAGATGGCGGTGCTCTTTGCACGGTTCTTGGCAGCTCCAAGTACCCCCGCGCACATGACAGGCTCCTAAAGACCAAAGAGGCGAGTAGTCGTCTCGCCCAGAAACGGGGAGCGGCACAAAAGCATGATCTTCACGAGCCATTCTCGTCGGCCAGCCGGTTGTGCTCTGTCCAAAGGCTTGGACACCTAAACACTCAAGCGCTGCTTTCCTGGCACATTTCTCGAAGCGAGAGCTAGACGGGCACTTTGGACCCTATCGAAACAGAAGGAGAATGATTCTACCTGCAGCTGAGGCAAATCCGTGCACAGCACGTTGTGCATGCCAGCACTGTACACGCTGATGAGCAGCAAAGCTGAATGCCCTCGCTGGGCTTCAGTTCTCTCCAGACGGCAGCAGGCGAAGACTGAAGGCGCGGAGCACGGGACTTCTGGGTGCTCGCTAGCGAATTGCCAAAGTCCAGCCAAATGCTCCTTCGCAAGCCCATTTCGCCGAGAAGACTCTTGCTGCTTCAGGAAGTAAGGCGCAGCCCTTCATCCCACAAGCCGGCTAGGAAGCAGTTTCTTACAGCTTCAGTGTTGCAGAGTGCATGCAGCTTGAGCTCAGCCAGAAGGAGGCGTCTACAAAGGAGGCGTTCTTGAAGCAGCCCTTCTCCAAGCACAAGCCACGGAGGCTCTGTAGCTTCCTTCTCAGCTGGACATGCCGGCACACTGTTCACGCTCGCGTCACCGTTGCCAACTTCCAGCAGCTGCTAGCATGCAAACAGGCTCGAGAAGTCAAAGCCAGTGCTGTGCTGCACCTTCGCCTTCGCCCACGTAAGCCACGTCAGTGCACTCTGTACTTGTCTCCTCTGCTGCAGCTAGCGTGATCTTCTCTGCAGCTCGGAGGCTCAAGGGAAGAGCAGCTGTTGCCACGGAAGGTTGGTGCTGCTCTAAGTAGCAGCACAAGGAGCTGTCTTTGGAGTTCCTTCTTCTGCTGCCAGCGTGACTTTTCCAGGCAAGCGAGTGGCAGCCCCGCTTTCCCTGCAGCCTGTAGGATGCGCACACAAGCCGTGTGCGCGGACAGCTTGGTTCTTCGCTTTTCGTAGCGAGTGGCGCTTTCATTGCCCCGGAGGCGAACAGCCGTCTGCTTCTCGCGCAGAAAGCTCTGCCGGCGGAGGGCGCACCAGAGCACTGCTTCTGCCGAAACACGCCTGGCCCATACACAGTCCCCTCTCAGGGCTACGTGGCAGCACACTCTGCCTCTCCTGTGCTCCGCATCGGAACAGAAAGGTCCTCGGCTACGTCTCGCACGGAGAACTGTGCCAGAAGCGCACGCTTGCCGCGCTGGCCCCTGCAACTCGGAGAAACTTGTCTTTGCACCACATTGCCGGGCAGTCCCCTTTGACAGCCTGCACAACGCCCTCAGATGGCGGTGCTCTTTGCACGGTTCTTGGCAGCTCCAAGTACCCCCGCGCACATGACAGGCTCCTAAAGACCAAAGAGGCGAGTAGTCGTCTCGCCCAGAAACGGGGAGCGGCACAAAAGCATGATCTTCACGAGCCATTCTCGTCGGCCAGCCGGTTGTGCTCTGTCCAAAGGCTTGGACACCTAAACACTCAAGCGCTGCTTTCCTGGCACATTTCTCGAAGCGAGAGCTAGACGGGCACTTTGGACCCTATCGAAACAGAAGGAGAATGATTCTACCTGCAGCTGAGGCAAATCCGTGCACAGCACGTTGTGCATGCCAGCACTGTACACGCTGATGAGCAGCAAAGCTGAATGCCCTCGCTGGGCTTCAGTTCTCTCCAGACGGCAGCAGGCGAAGACTGAAGGCGCGGAGCACGGGACTTCTGGGTGCTCGCTAGCGAATTGCCAAAGTCCGGCCAAATGCTCCTTCGCAAGCCCATTTCGCCGAGAAGACTCTTGCTGCTTCAGGAAGTAAGGCGCAGCCCTTCATCCCACAAGCCGGCTAGGAAGCAGTTTCTTACAGCTTCAGTGTTGCAGAGTGCATGCAGCTTGAGCTCAGCCAGAAGGAGGCGTCTACAAAGGAGGCGTTCTTGAAGCAGCCCTTCTCCAAGCACAAGCCACGGAGGCTCTGTAGCTTCCTTCTCAGCTGGACATGCCGGCACACTGTTCACGCTCGCGTCACCGTTGCCAACTTCCAGCAGCTGCTAGCATGCAAACAGGCTCGAGAAGTCAAAGCCAGTGCTGTGCTGCACCTTCGCCTTCGCCCACGTAAGCCACGTCAGTGCACTCTGTACTTGTCTCCTCTGCTGCAGCTAGCGTGATCTTCTCTGCAGCTCGGAGGCTCAAGGGAAGAGCAGCTGTTGCCACGGAAGGTTGGTGCTGCTCTAAGTAGCAGCACAAGGAGCTGTCTTTGGAGTTCCTTCTTCTGCTGCCAGCGTGACTTTTCCAGGCAAGCGAGTGGCAGCCCCGCTTTCCCTGCAGCCTGTAGGATGCGCACACAAGCCGTGTGCGCGGCAGCTTGGTTCTTCGCTTTTCGTAGCGAGTGGCGCTTTCATTGCCCCGGAGGCGAACAGCCGTCTGCTTCTCGCGCAGAAAGCTCTGCCGGCGGAGGGGCGCACCAGAGCACTGCTTCTGCCGAAAACACGCCTGGCCCATACACAGTCCCCTCTCAGGGCTACGTGGCAGCACACTCTGCCTCTCCTGTGCTCCGCATCGGAACAGAAAGGTCCTCGGCTACGTCTCGCACGGAGAACTGTGCCAGAAGCGCACGCTTGCCGGCGCTGGCCCCTGCAACTCGGAGAAACTTGTCTTTGCACCACATTGCCGGCAGTCCCCTTTGACAGCCTGCACAACGCCCTCAGATGGCGGTGCTCTTTGCACGGTTCTTGGCAGCTCCAAGTACCC
>NW_025963306.1:0-59509 GCF_020740725.1 Corvus hawaiiensis | reverse complement strand
GGACAGCGGGGCCGTCAGGGGACGGGGGGGGACACCGGGGGACACCGGGGGGGACAGGGGGGACGGGGGGGGAGGTCAGGGACATCGGGGGGGACAGGGGGGGAGGTCAGGGGACGGGGGGGGACACGGGGGGGACACGGGGTGACACGGGTGACACGGGGGGACATGGGGGACACGGGGGGACACGGGGTGGACACGGGTGACACGGGGGGACATGGGGGACACGGGGGACACGGGGGGACACCGGGGGGGACACGGGGTGACACAGAGGGACACGGGGGGACACAGCGGGACACGGGGGGACAGGGGTGACACGGGGTGACACAGAGGGACACAGAGGGACACGGGGGGACACGGGGGGACACGGGGGGACACGGGGTGACACAGAGGGACACGGGGGGACACAGGGGGACACGGGGTGACACAGAGGGACACAGAGGGACACGGGGGGACACAGGGGGACACGGGGTGACACAGAGGGACACAGAGGGACACGGGGTGACACAGCGGGACACGGGGGGACAGGGGTGACACGGGGTGACACGGGGTGACACAGAGGGACACGGGGTGACACAGAGGGACACGGAGGGACACGGGGTGACACAGAGGGACACGGGGGGACACGGGGGGACACGGGGGACAGGGGTGACACGGGGGTGACACGGGGTGACACAGAGGGACACGGAGGGACACAGCGGGACACGGGGGGACAGGGGTGACACGGGGTGACACGGGGTGACACAGAGGGACACGGGGTGACACAGAGGGACACGGGGGGACACGGGGGGACACGGGGGGACAGGGGTGACACGGGGTGACACGGGGTGACACAGAGGGACACGGGGTGACACAGAGGGACACGGAGGGACACGGGGGGACACGGGGGGACATGGGGGACAGGGGTGACACGGGGTGACACAGAGGGACACAGAGGGACACGGGGGGACACAGGGGACACGGGGGGACACAGAGGGACACACGGGGGGACACGGGTGACACAGCGGGACACGGGGGGACAGGGGTGACACGGGGTGACACGGGGTGACACGGGGGGACAGGGGTGGCACGGGGTGACACGGTGGGACACAGAGGGACACAGAGGGACACAGGATGACACGAGTGACACGGGTGACACGGGATGACACGGGGGGACACGGGGTGACATGGGGTGACACGAGTGACAGGGGGTGACACGGGGTGACACGAGTGACACGGGTGACACACGGGGGGTGGGGATGGGCCGAGGCCCGCGCTGACGTCTCTAAGCCGTGTCCCCGTGTCCCCGCGCTGTCCCCGCGCTGTCCCCCGCGTCACCGGCCGTGAGCTGCGGCTAATCCCGCCCTGCCCCCCCCGGATTGTCGCCGTCCTGGCCCTGATCCCCCGGCCCGGATTGTCCCCAACCCCCCCGGCCGGCCTGGCCTTGTCACTGGCACTGCCACAGCCCTGGAGGTGGCCCTGTCCCCTCCCTGTGTCCTCTCCATCCCCATCCCTGGCCCGGTGCCGCCCATCCCTGTTGGTGTCCCCAACCCTGTCCCCTGCCAGGGCCACCTCCGGCCTTGGCCTTGTCTTGTCCCCTCCTTGTCCTCTCCCTGTCCCTCCCATCCCCCTCCCTGTCCCCTCCTTGTCCCCTCCAGGTCCCATCCCCGTCCCCATCCCTGTCCCCTCCTTGTCCCCTCCAGGTCCCATCCCCGTCCCCATCCCTGTCCCCTCCTTGTCCCCTCCAGGTCCCATCCCCGTCCCCATCCCTGTCCCCTCCTTGTCCCCTCCAGGTCCCATCCCCGTCCCATCCCTGTCCCCTCCTTGTCCCCTCCAGGTCCCATCCCTGTCCCTCCCATCCCCTCCCTGTCCTCTCCTTGTCCCCTCCCCCTCTTTATCTCCCTCTTTATCTCCCTCCTTATCTCCATCCCTGTCCCCATCCCTGTCCCCATCCCTGTCCCCTGGCTGTCTCCTGGCTGTCCCCAAGCCCACCTGGCCGCCAGCACGGTGGCCCTGGTGGGGGTCCCCATCCCTGTCCCCCATCCCTGTCCCTTCCTCGTCCCCCTCCTGTCCCCCATCCCTGTCCCCCATCCCTGTCCCCCATCCCTGTCCCTTCCTTGTCCTCTTCTCGTCCCCTCCCTGTCCCCATCTCTGTCCCCTCCTCGTCCCCTCCCTGTCCCCATCTCTGTCACCTCCTTGTCCCCTCCATCGCTCTCCCTGTCCCCATCCCTGTCCCCCATCCCTGCTCCCATCCCTGTCCCTTCCCTGTCCCTCCTTGTCCCCTTCAAGTCCCATCCCTGTCCCTCCCATCCCCCTCCCTGTCCTTTCCTTGTCCCTTCCCTGTCCCATCCTGTCCCCTCCTTGTCCTCTCCCTGTCCCTCTCATCCCCCTCCTTGTCCCCTCCTTGTCCCCTCCCTGCCCCCCATCCCTGCCCCATCCCTGTCCCCCATCTCCGTCCCCATCCCTGTCCCTCCGTTGTCCCCATCCCCGCTGTCCCCCTCCCTGTCCCCCATCCCTGTCCCATCCCTGTTCCCCATCCCTGCCCCATCACTGCCCCATCTCTGTCCCATCCCTGTCCCTCCATCCCATCCCTGTCCCTCCGTTGTCCCCATCCCTGTCCCCATCCCTGTCCCCTCCGCTGTCCCCATCCCCGCTGTCCCCCTCCCTGTCCCCCCCCCGCTGTCCCCCTCCTGTCCCGGTTGTCACCTGGCTGCCAGCACGGTGGCCCTGGCTCGGGGACAGCCGGCGATGGCGCCCAGCGCGTGGCGGGTGAGCAGGAAGAGCCCCGGGAAGAACAGGAGCCCCGGTAGCCACAGCAGCGACACCGGTAGCCACAGCGGCGGCGACACCGGCGGCGACAGCGGCGGCGACAACGGCGGCGACAACGGCGGCGACAACGGCGGCGACAACGCGCCCCCGGGCATGGCCGGGCGGGGCGGGGCCTGCCGGGGGGGGAGGGGCGTCAGGGGGAGGGGGCTCGTGCGGCCGGGAGGGGGATGGGCGGCGGGGGACAGCGGCCGGCCGGGGGGACAGCGAGGGGACAGCGCGGGGACAGCGCGGGGACAGCGCGGGGACAGCGGCGAGAACGGGCATGGCCGGAGGGGGCGGGGCCGGAGGGGGAGGGGTCAGTGGGGGAGGGGTCAGTGGGGGAGGGGTCAGTGGGGGGAGGGGTCAGTGGGGGAGGGGTCAGTGGGGGATGGGGACGAGGGGACAGCGGAGGGACAGGAGGGGACAGCGGATAATGGCAGGGATGGAGGGGGCGGGGCTTGAGGGGGCGGGGCTACGTGGGAGGGGTCGGTGGGGGCGGGGCTTGGGGGAGGGGTCGGTGGGGGAGGGGGTCGGAGGGGGACACTGAGAGGGACAGGAGGGGACAGCGGGGATGGGGCGGGGCCGGGGGCGGGGCTTTGGTAATGGGCGGGGCTAAAGGGGGAGGGGTCAATGGGGAGGGGACAAGGGGGAGGGGCGGGAGGGACAAGGGAGGGGACACCGGGATAATGGGAATGGGTGAGGGGGCGTGGCTTTGGAGAAAGGGGGCGTGACTTGGGGAAGGGGGCGTGGCTTAAGGGGAGGGGTCAACGGGGATGGGCCAAGGGGCCCGGCTGGAGGGGGCGGGGCCGGCGGAAATGGGCGTGGCCTCGGTGTGAGGGGCGTGGCCTCGGTGTGAGGGGCGTGGCTTCTGCTGGGGGCTGAAGGGGCGGGGCCTGAGCGGTGGGCGTGGCCCGTGGAGGGGCGGGGGCTCCGTGGCAGTGGGCGTGGTCTGTGGGCTGCAAAGGGGGCGTGGCCTAAGGGGGCGGAGCCAACCCCGAAGCCCCTCCCCTCACAGGCCCACCCCCTGTCTCTCCCCCGTTCCCCCCCCCCCTTCCCCGTTTAATTTGCATAAATCTCCCCCTCACCGACACCCGGGCGGGTCTGCGGCCTCCTTCAACGCCTCATGAATATTCAGCGGGGCCCTCCCACGGCTCATTTACATAAATTTGCATGCGCGCCGCTCCCCCTCCCCTCAGGCGGCCGCGGCGTCTCCACAGCAACGGCGGAACGCCGCGCGCGCTGATTGGCCAGGGGCGGCAGCCAATCAGAGGGCGTTGCCGGGCGGAGGGGGGGGCCGCGCGGGCAGCTCTGATTGGCTGAGGCGGGAAAGGGAGCGGCGCTGATTGGCTACGGGGAGAAGGGCGGGGTTTGAGGAGCGGGCGGCCAATAGGAGCGCGCGGGGAGGGGTTGCCATGGCGACGGCGCCATTTTTTTCTTTTAACTCTTGCATATTTATGAGCTGGGCGGGGCTACGCGCGATGTAATTAGCATAATACGATTAAACACGCGAGGCGGCGCTCATGAATATTAATGAGAGGTTTAATGGTGACGCTGGGTGAATGGCAGGCGGCCCCGCCCCTCGCGCCGCAGAGGCCACGCCCCCTCATTGAGACCCCTCCCGAAAGAGGGGGAGGGGTAAAAGGGGAACCCCCAAAATTTGGGGGGGGGGGGCCCAAAATGAGGGGAGAGGGGCCAAAAGGGAGTGGGGGGGCCCCTAAAAAATGGGGGGAGGGGCAAAAAGGGGTCCCCAAAATTGGGGGGTGGATCCCAAAATGGGGGGCGAGGGGTAAAAAGGGGTCCCAAAATTGGGGGGGGGAGGTCCCAAAATGGGGGGGGAGGGGTAAAAAGGGGTCCCCCAAAATTGGGGGGGGGAGGGTCCCAAAATGGGGAGGGAGGGGCAAAAAGAGGGCGGGGGATTCCACCCCAAAATGGGGGGAGGGGTAAAAGGGGGGGTCCCCAAAATTGGGGACCTGGGGGGGGGGGGGTCCCCCAAAAACGGGGGTTGGGACCAAAAAAGAGGGGGAGGGGCCCCCACAATTTGAGGGGGTCCTAAAAAAGTGGGGGAGGGGCCACAAAAAGGGTCCCCAAAAAGGAGGAAAGCCCCAAAAATTGGGGTTAAATGAAGGGGGGGGGGTCCCCAAAATGGCCTCGGGGGGGTTGGAGGGGGAGGGGCGGGGCCCGCACCCCTCCCCCACCGTCCCGGAGCAGGGGTGGGGGAAGGGCGGGGCTATTTTGGGCTCCCGAAAGGGCAAAGGGGACCCGAGAAGGTCACGGGAAGGGGGGGCCCCCCCACCCCGATATAAGGGGGAGCCCCCGGGGCCCCCCTCGCCGCCCCGGACACCCCACGGTGAGTGACCCCCCAAAAAACCCCCCCAAAATCGCCTGGGGGAGGGGGAGGGGGGGATGGTCCCCAAATCCCCCCCCGGACCCCAAAATCCCCCTGGGATTGTCCCCAAATTCCCCCCCGGGCCCCAAAAATGAGCCCGGAACCCCCCAAATCTCCCTGGTGGGGGATTGTCCCCAAATTCTCCTCCGGACCCCAAAAATCCCCCTCAAACCCCAAAATCCCCACGGGATTGTCCCCAAATCCCCCCGGACCCCAAAAATCCCCCTGAGACCCCAAAATCCCCCCGGGATTGTCCCCAAATCCCCCCCGAACCCCAAAATCCCCCCGGGATTGTCCCCAAATCCCCCCCCCGGACCCCAAATTCCCCTGAGACCCCAAAATCCCCCCGGGATTGTCCCCAAATCCCCCTCAAACCCCAAAATCCCCCGGGATTGCCCCCAAATTCCCCCCGGACCCCAAAATCCCCCCGGGATTGCCCCCAAATCCCCCTCAAACCCCAAAATCCCCCCGGGATGGTCCCCAAATCCCCCCCCGGACTCCAAAATCCCCCTCAAACCCCAAAATCCCCCCGAGATTGTCCCCAAATCCCCCCGTACCCCAAATCCCCCCGGGATTGTCCCCAAATCCCCCCGGACCCCCAAAATCCCCCCCCCAACCCCAAATCCCAAAATCCCCGCCCGAGATGGGGCGGGGACACCCCCAAAAATCCCCCTGCACCCCAAACCTGCCCCCAGTGCCCAAACTTGATCCCGGGCACCACAAACGGACCCTGAACCCCAAAATTCCCTTCCTGACCCCCCCCAAACCCCAAAAATGACCCCCCCGGAACCCCAGAACTGACTCTGAACCCCAAAACTGCCGCCGAACCCCCAATTTTGCCCCCCCGAAACCCCAAAGTGACCCTCGTGAGCCCCGAATTTGACTCGTCTGAGCCCCAAAATTGACCCCTCCGAACCCCCAGAATTTCCCTGGACCCCAAACTTGACCCTGAACCCCAAAACTCCGCCTGGAACCCCAAAAACGACCCCCTCTGAACCCCAAAACGCCGCCCGAACCCCCAAAAGTCTCCCCCTTGTACCCCAAAAATGACCCTCCCCAAACCCGCGGACACCCCCTGAACACCAGAAACCTCAGGGCCACCCCAGAGAAACCCCAAATTCCTCTTGGACCGCCCCAAAAATCCCCCCGGGAACCCCAAAATCCCCCCGGAACCCCAAAATCCCCCCGGGACCCCCAGACCCTGGGTGGGCCCCACCGTGACTCAGCTCGCGGCGTTGCCCTTTTAAGGCTCCGCCCACTTGGGGGCGGGCACGCGGTGACGTCACCGCCACAAGCCTCGCGCCGTCCACCGAGCGCCGCTGCCGAGCCCAGGTGGGGTGGGGGGGGGAGGCGGAATTTGAGGTGAAAAAGGGCGATTTTGGGGCCGGGCGGGGAGTTGTGAGGGAGAAGCGGCTGGATTTGGGGTGGGAAGGGCAGAATTTGAGGGGTGAAGGCAAAATTGGGGGTCTGGAGGGAGGTTTTGGGAGGTGGGGGGAAATGGTGAGGTAAAAAGTTTGGGGTCTGAGGTAAAAAGTGCAGGTTTTGAGGTAGCAAAGTAGATTTTGGGGTGGAAAAGGCAGATTTTGGGGCTTGGGATGAAATGCTGAAGTAAAAGAGTGCAGGTTTTGAGGTGAAAAGTGCAGATTTTGGTGGAAAAAGGCAGACTTTGGGGTCTGGGGGGAGGTTTTGGAAGGAAATGGTGAGGTAAAAAGTTCAGGTTTTGAGGTAGAAATTGCGGATTTTGAGATAAAAGTGCAGATTTTGGGGTGAAAAAGGCAGATTTTGGGGCGTGGGAGGAAATGCTGAAGTACAAAAGTTCAGATTTTGAGATGAAAAGTGCAGATTTTGGGGTGTGAGGCAGATTCTGGGGATTGGGAGGAAATCATGAGGGAAAAGGAGCAGATTTTGAGGTAAAAGATGCAAATTTTGGGATGCGGGGCAGATTTTGGGTGAAAAGGGCGATTTTGGGGCCGGGCGGGGAGTTGTGAGGGAGAAGGGGCTGGATTTGGGGTGGAAAGGGCAGAATTTGGGGGGGAAGGCAAAATTGGGGGTCTGGAGGGAGGTTTTGGGAGGTGGGGGGAAATGGTGAGGTAAAAAGTTTGGGGTCTGAGGTAAAAAGTGCAGGTTTTGAGGTAGCAAAGTAGATTTTGGGGTGGAAAAGGCAGATTTTGGGGCTTGGGATGAAATGCTGAAGTACAAAAGTGCAGATTTGAGGTGAAAAGTGCAGATTTGGAGTCTGAGGCAGACTTTGGGGTCTGGGGGGAGGTTTTGGGAGGAAATGGTGAGGTAAAAAGTTCAGGTTTTGAGGTAGAAAGTGCGGATTTTGAGATAAAAATGCAGATTTTGGGGTGAAAAAGGCAGATTTTGGGGTGTGGGAGGAAATGCTGAAGTACAAAAGTGCAGATTTTGAGGTGGAAAAGACAGATTTAGAGGTGAAAAGTGCAGATTTGGAGTCTGAGGCAGACTTTGGGGTCTGGGGTAGGGTTTTGGGGGATGGGAGGAAATGGTGAGGTAAAAAGTTCAGGTTTTGAGGTAAGAAGTTTAGGTTTTGAGGTAAAAAGCGCGGATTTTGAGATAAAATGCAGATTTTGGGGTGAAAAAGGCAGATTTTGGGGCGTGGGGTGAAATCGTGAAGTACAAAAGTTCAGATTTTGAGGTGAAAAGTGCAGATTTGGAGTCTGAGGCAGACTTTGGGGTCTGGGGGGAGGTTTTGGGAGGAAATGGTGAGGTAAAAAGTTCAGGTTTTGAGGTAGAAAGTGCGGATTTTGAGATAAAAATGCAGATTTTGGGGTGAAAAAGGCAGATTTTGGGGTGTGGGAGGAAATGCTGAAGTACAAAAGTGCAGATTTTGAGGTGGAAAAGACAGATTTAGAGGTGAAAAGTGCAGATTTGGAGTCTGAGGCAGACTTTGGGGTCTGGGGTAGGGTTTTGGGGGATGGGAGGAAATGGTGAAGTAAGAAGTTTAGGTTTTGAGGTAAAAAGCGCGGATTTTGAGATAAAATGCAGATTTTGGGGTGAAAAAGGCAGATTTTGGGGCGTGGGGTGAAATCGTGAAGTACAAAAGTTCAGATTTTGAGGTGAAAAGTGCAGATTTTGGGGTGTGAGGCAGATTCTGGGGATTGGGAGGAAATCATGAGGGAAAAGGAGCAGATTTTGAGGTAAAAGATGCAAATTTTGGGATGCGGGGCAGATTTTGGGGTGAAAAAGGGCGATTTTGGGGCCGGGCGGGGAGTTGTGAGGGAGAAGGGGCTGGATTTGGGGTGGAAAGGGCAGAATTTGAGGGTGAAGGCAAAATTGGGGGTCTGGAGGGAGGTTTTGGGAGGTGGGGGGAAATGGTGAGGTAAAAGTTTGGGGTCTGAGGTAAAAAGTGCAGGTTTTGAGGTAGCAAAGTAGATTTTGGGGTGGAAAAGGCAGATTTTGGGGCTTGGGATGAAATGCTGAAGTACAAAAGTGCAGATTTTGAGGTGAAAAGTGCAGATTTGGAGTCTGAGGCAGACTTTGGGGTCTGGGGGGAGGTTTTGGGAGGAAATGGTGAGGTAAAAAGTTCAGGTTTTGAGGTAGAAAGTGCGGATTTTGAGATAAAAATGCAGATTTTGGGGTGAAAAAGGCAGATTTTGGGGTGTGGGAGGAAATGCTGAAGTACAAAAGTGCAGATTTTGAGGTGGAAAAGACAGATTTAGATGTGAAAAGTGCAGATTTGGAGTCTGAGGCAGACTTTGGGGTCTGGGGTAGGGTTTTGGGGGATGGGAGGAAATGGTGAGGTAAAAAGTTCAGGTTTTGAGGTAAAAAGCGCGGATTTTGAGATAAAATGCAGATTTTGGGGTGAAAAAGGCAGATTTTGGGGCGTGGGGTGAAATCGTGAAGTACAAAAGTTCAGATTTTGAGGTGAAAAGTGCAGATTTTGGGGTGTGAGGCAGATTCTGGGGATTGGGAGGAAATCATGAGGGAAAAGGAGCAGATTTTGAGGTAAAAGATGCAAATTTTGGGATGCGGGGCAGATTTTGGGGTGAAAAAGGGCGATTTTGGGGCCGGGCGGGGAGTTGTGAGGGAGAAGGGGCTGGATTTGGGGTGGAAAGGGCAGAATTTGAGGGTGAAGGCAAAATTGGGGGTCTGGAGGGAGGTTTTGGGAAGTGGGGGGAAATGGTGAGGTAAAAGTTTGGGGTCTGAGGTAAAAAGTGCAGGTTTTGAGGTAGCAAAGTAGATTTTGGGGTGGAAAAGGCAGATTTTGGGGCTTGGGATGAAATGCTGAAGTACAAAAGTGCAGATTTTGAGGTGAAAAGTGCAGATTTGGAGTCTGAGGCAGACTTTGGGGTCTGGGGGGAGGTTTTGGGAGGAAATGGTGAGGTAAAAAGTTCAGGTTTTGAGGTAGAAAGTGCGGATTTTGAGATAAAAATGCAGATTTTGGGGTGAAAAAGGCAGATTTTGGGGTGTGGGAGGAAATGCTGAAGTACAAAAGTGCAGATTTTGAGGTGGAAAAGACAGATTTAGAGGTGAAAAGTGCAGATTTGGAGTCTGAGGCAGACTTTGGGGTCTGGGGTAGGGTTTTGGGGGATGGGAGGAAATGGTGAGGTAAAAAGTTCAGGTTTTGAGGTAAGAAGTTTAGGTTTTGAGGTAAAAAGCGCGGATTTTGAGATAAAATGCAGATTTTGGGGTGAAAAAGGCAGATTTTGGGGCGTGGGGTGAAATCGTGAAGTACAAAAGTTCAGATTTTGAGGTGAAAAGTGCAGATTTTGGGGTGTGAGGCAGATTCTGGGGATTGGGAGGAAATCATGAGGGAAAAGGAGCAGATTTTGAGGTAAAAGATGCAAATTTTGGGATGCGGGGCAGATTTTGGGGTGAAAAAGGGCGATTTTGGGGCCGGGCGGGGAGTTGTGAGGGAGAAGGGGCTGGATTTGGGGTGGAAAGGGCAGAATTTGGGGGGGGAAGGCAAAATTGGGGGTCTGGAGGGAGGTTTTGGGAGGTGGGGGGAAATGGTGAGGTAAAAAGTTTGGGGTCTGAGGTAAAAAGTGCAGGTTTTGAGGTAGCAAAGTAGATTTTGGGGTGGACAAGGCAGATTTTGGGGCTTGGGATGAAATGCTGAAGTACAAAAGTGCAGATTTTGAGGTGAAAAGTGCAGATTTGGAGTCTGAGGCAGACTTTGGGGTCTGGGGGGAGGTTTTGGGAGGAAATGGTGAGGTAGAAAGGAGCAGATTTTGAGGTAGAAATTGCGGATTTTGAGGTAAAATGCAGATTTTGGGGTGAAAAAGACAGATTTTGGGGTTGGGATAAAATCCTGAAGTACAAAGGGGCAGATTTTGAGGAGATAAGTGCAGATTTTGTGGTGTGAAAAGTGCAGATTTTGGGGTCTGAGGCAGATTCTGGGGAGTGGGAGGAAATGGTGAGGCAAAAAGGGCAGATTTGAGGTAAGAAAGTAGATTTTGGGGTGAAAAAGGCAGATTTTGGGGTGTGGGAGGAAATCCTGAAGTAGAAAAGTGCAGATTTAGAGGTGAAAAGTGCAGATTTGGAGTCTGAGGCAGACTTTGGGGTCTGGGGTAGGGTTTTGGGGATGGAGGAAATGGTGAGGTAAAAAGTTCAGGTTTTGAGGTAAAAAGTGCAGATTTTGAGGTAAGAAAGTAGATTTTGGGGTGAAAAGACAGATTTTGGGGCTTGGGAGGAAATCGTGAAGTGCAAAAGGCAGATTTTGAATGAAAAGTGCAGATTTTGGGGTGTGAGTCAGATTTTGGGGTCTGGTGCAGATTCTGGGGTGTGGGAGGAAATTGTGAGGGAAAAGGAGCAGATTTTGGGGCTTGGGAAGAAATCCTGGAGTACAAATGGAGATTTTGGGGTGAAAAGCGTCGATTTTGAGATGGAAAGTGCAGATTTTGAGATGAGGAGTGAAGATTTTGAGATGAAAAGTGAAGATTGGGATCTGAGGCCGATTTTGGGGTGTGAGGCAGATTTTGGGGAGCGGGAGGAAATGTGAGGTAAAAAGCAGATTTTTGAGGTAAAAAATGGAAATTTTGTTGCTTGGGAGGAAATCCTGAAGTTAAAAAGTGAAGATTTTGGGGTGAAAAAGTGGAGATTTTGAGGTGAAAAGTGGAGATTTTGAGGTGAAAAGTGGAGATTTTGAGGTCTGGGGCAGATTTTTGGTCTGAGGCAGACTTTGGGGAACAGGAGGAAATGGTGAGGTAAAAAGTTCAGGTTTTGAGATAAAAAGTTCAGGTTTTGAGGTAGAAAAGTGCGGATTTTGAGGTAAAAATGCAGATTTTGGGGTGGAAAAGGCAGATTTTGGGGTGTGGGAGGAAATGCTGAAATACAAAAGTTCAGATTTTGAGGTGAAAAGTGCAGATTTTGGGGTGTGAGGCAGATTCTGGGGATTGGGAGGAAATCATGAGGGAAAAGGAGCAGATTTTGAGGTAAAGATGCAAATTTTGGGATGCGGGGCAGATTTTGGGGTGAAAAAGGGCGATTTTGGGGCCGGGCGGGGAGTTGTGAGGGAGAAGGGGCTGGATTTGGGTGGAAAGGGCAGAATTTGAGGGGTGAAGGCAAAATTGGGGTCTGGAGGGAGGTTTTGGGAGGTGGGGGGAAATGGTGAGGTAAAAAGTTTGGGGTCTGAGGTAAAAAGTGCAGGTTTTGAGGTAGCAAAGTAGATTTTGGGGTGGAAAAGGCAGATTTTGGGGCTTGGGATGAAATGCTGAAGTAAAAGAGTGCAGGTTTTGAGGTGAAAAGTGCAGATTTTGGTGGAAAAAGGCAGACTTTGGGGTCTGGGGGGAGGTTTTGGAAGGAAATGGTGAGGTAAAAAGTTCAGGTTTTGAGGTAGAAATTGCGGATTTTGAGATAAAAGTGCAGATTTTGGGGTGGAAAAGGCAGATTTGGGGCGTGGGAGGAAATGCTGAAGTACAAAAGTTCAGATTTTGAGATGAAAAGTGCAGATTTTGGGGTGTGAGGCAGATTCTGGGGATTGGAGGAAATCATGAGGGAAAAGGAGCAGATTTTGAGGTAAAAGATGCAAATTTTGGGATGCGGGGCAGATTTTGGGGTGAAAAAGGGCGATTTTGGGGGTGGGTGAAGAGTTGTGAGGGAGAAGGGGCTGGATTTGGGTGGGAAGGGCAGAATTGGGAGAGAAAGGGCGGAATTTGGAGGAAAAGGGTGGATTTTGGTATCTGGAGGGAGGTTTTGGGGATGGGAGGAAATTGTGAGGTAAAAGTCTGGGTTTTGAGGTAAAAAAGTAGATTTTCTGGTAAAAATGCAAATTTTGGGGTTTGGGAGGAAATCCTGAGGTAGAAAAGTGCAGATTTTGAGGTGAAAAGTGCAGATTTGGGGTCTGGGGCAGATTTTGGGGTGTGGGAGGAAATCGTGGGGTAAAAAATGCAAATTTTGAGGTAAAACTGCAAATTTTGGTGTTGGAAGGAAATCCTGAGGTGAAAGGAGCAGATTTTGAGGGAAAAAGTGCAGATTTTGGGATTTGGGGTGCATTTTGGGGTAAAAAAATGCAGATTTGGGGGATCTGGGGCCGATTTGGGAGTAAAAAAAAGCAGAATTGGGGTTGTGGTAGGAAATTGTGAGGTTGAAAAGGCAGAATTTTGGGTAAAAAGGACAAAATTTGAGGTACAAATGCAGATTTTGGGGTGAAAAAGTAAGTATTGGATTTGGGGAGAAAATTCTGAGGCAAAAAAATGAGATTTTGGGGTCTGGCCACAGATCTTGGGGTGAAAATGAAGATTTGAGGGGGGCTGGAGCAGGTTTTGGGGAGAAAATGCAGATTTTGGGGTGTGGGGGAGAAATTCTGAGGTGAAAAAGGCAGATTTTGGGGTGAAAGTGGCAGATTTTGGTGCCTGGAGGGAGATTTTGAGGTGAAAAAGTTCAATATTGGGTTGGAAAGGGCAGATTTGGGGTGAAAAAGGCAGAATTTTGTGCCTGGGGGGCAGATATGGGCCAAAAAATCTGATTTTGAGGCAAAAAGGGAGATTTTGGGGCAGAAATGGGCAAATTTGAGGCAAAAAGGGTCAGATTTGGGGTGAAAGGGTCAAATACTGGTCTGAAAAAAGCAAACTTGGGATGAAAAGGAGCTGATTTGGGGTAAAAAAGGGCAGATTTAGGACCAAAAAAAGCTGCTTTGGAGATCTGGGGGGAGATTTTGGGGCAGAACTGAGCGAATTTGAGGCAAAAAAGGGTCAGATTTGGGGCAGAAGGGGTCAGATTTGGGTGAAAAGGGTCGGATTTGGGTGAGAATGGCAAAACTGGGGCAAAAAGGGCAGATTTGGGGTAAAAATGGCAAAATTGGGCAAAAAGGGGCGGATTTGGGGTAAAAATGGGAAATTTGGGGTGGAAAGGGGCGGATTTGGGGTGAGAATGGCAAATTGGGACCAAAAGGGGCAGATTTGGGGTAAAATGGGAAATTTGGGGTGAAAAGGGGCAGATTTGGGGTAAAAAGGGAAATTTGGGTGGAAAGGGTCGGATTGGGGTGAGCATGGCAAACATTGGGGCCCAAAATGGGCAGCTTTGGGGTAAAAATGGGAATTTGGGGTGAACAGGGGCAGATTTGGGGTAAAAAGGGAAATTTGGGGTGAAAAGGGGCAGATTTGGGGTTAAAAAGGGAAATTTGGGGTGAAAAGGGGCAGATTTGGGGTAAACAAGGAAATTTGGGGTGACAAGGGGCAGATTGGGGTTAAACAGCCGCTTTTGCCGCTTGCAGGGAGATTTCGGGCTGCAAACAGTCCGATTTGGGGCAGAAAGGGTCAAACCTGAGGTGAAAAAGGTGACATCCGAGGTGCAAATTGCAAATTCGGGGGTGAAGGGGGGCAGATTTTTGGGGTGCAAAAGTCGAATTTGGGGGGTGGAAAAGGCGGAATTTGGGTGAGAAAGCGCGATTTGGCGGTGGGGGAGGGGAGCGGCCCCTTCCCGGTCCCTTCCTGGTTTTCCTTCCTCCTCCTCCTCCTCCTCCTCCTCCCCTTGAAACGCCCTTGGGGGGGGGGGGCGGGCCGGCCGGGCCATTCCCGGATTTTGGGCCCCCCCGAGGTATTCCCGGCTCGGCTCCCGCAGCTCCCGGACGCTCCGGACACCGCCGGACACTCCGGACACCGCCGGACACCGCCGGACACCGCCGGACACCGCCGGACACTCCGGACACCGCCGGACACTCCGGACACTCCGGACACTCCGGACACTCCGGACACTCCGGACACCGCCGGACACTCCGGACACTCCGGACACTCCGGACACTCCGGACACTCCAGACACCGCCGGACACTCGGTCGGTGCCCCTACCCCCCCCGAAAAATCCTGGGGTTCTTCCGTCCCCCCTCCCTTGCCCCAAATCTTGGGGGTTTTTCCCTAAAATGGTGGGGTTTTTACCTTCCAAATTTGGGGGGTTTTTCCCTAAAATCTTGGAGTTTTTACTTTTCAGATTTGGGGGTTTTTCCCTAAAATCTTGGAGGTTTTTCCTCCTCAAAATCTTGAGGGTTTTTCCCTGAAATCTTGGGGGGTTTTTCCTAAAATCTTGGAGCTTTCCCCTAAAATCGTGGGGGTTTTACCTTCCAAATTTGGGGGGTTTTCCCCTAAAATCTTGGAGTTTTTACTTCCCAGATTTGGGGGTTTTTCCCTAAAATCTTGGGGGTTTTTCCTCCTCAAAATCTTGGGGGTTTTTCCCTGAAATCTTGGGGGGTTTTCCCTAAAATCTTGGAGTTTTTACCTTCCAAATTTGGTGTTTTTACCTTCCAAATCATGGGGTTTTCCCCTAAAATCTTGGGGTTTTCCCTTCCAAATCTTGGGGTTTTTCCTCCTCCAAATTTCAGGGGTTTTCTCCTAAAATCTTGGAGTTTTTACCTTCCAAATTTGGGGTTTTTCCCTAAAACCTTGGGGTTTTTACCCTTCCAAGTTTTCGGGTTTTTTCCGTAAAACCTTGGCGGTTTTTCCTCCTCCAAATTTGGGGTTTTTTTCCTAAAACCTTGGAGTTTTTCTCTAAAATCTTGGAGTTTTTACCTTCCAAATTTGGGGGTTTTTCCCTAAAATCTTGGGGGTTTTTCCCTTCCAAATTTTGGGGTTCCCCCTCCCCAAATCCTGGGGTTCTCCCCCCAAAATCCTGCGCGTCCCCCTTCCCGAAATCTCCGAGTTCTTCCCCAAAATCCTGGGGGTTCTCCCGCCCAAATCCTGGGGTTCCCCCAGTGCTCCCAGTCCCCCCAGTGTCCCCCAGTGCCCCCAGTGCCCCCCAGTTCATCCCCAGTGTCCCCCAGTGCCCCCCCACTGTCCCCCAGTTCATCCCCAGTGCCCCCCAGTGCCCCCCAGTGTCCCCCAGTGCCCCCAGTGCCCCCCAGTTCATCCCCAGTGTCCCCCAGTGCCCCCCCACTGTCCCCCAGTTCATCCCCAGTGCCCCCCAGTGCCCCCCAGTGTCCCCCAGTGCCCCCAGTGCCCCCCAGTTCATCCCCAGTCCCCCCAGTGCCCCCAGTGTCCCCCAGTGCCCCCAGTGCCCCCCAGTTCATCCCCAGTCCCCCCAGTGCCCCCCAGTGTCCCCCAGTGCCCCCCAGTTCATCCCCAGTGCCCCCCAGTGCCCCCAGTGTCCCCCAGTGCCCCCAGTGTCCCCCAGTGCCCCCAGTGCCCCCCAGTTCATCCCCAGTCCCCCCAGTGCCCCCCAGTGTCCCCCAGTGCCCCCCAGTTCATCCCCAGTGCCCCCCAGTGCCCCCAGTGTCCCCCAGTGCCCCCAGTGCCCCCCAGTTCATCCCCAGTCCCCCCAGTGCCCCCCAGTGTCCCCCAGTGCCCCCAGTGCCCCCCAGTGCCCCCCAGTTCATCCCCAGTCCCCCCAGTGCCCCCAGTGTCGCCCCAGTGTCCCCCCAGTGTCCCCCAGTGCCCCCAGTGCCCCCCAGTGCCCCCCAGTTCATCCCCAGTCCCCCCAGTGCCCCCCAGTGTCGCCCCAGTGTCCCCCCAGTGTCCCCCAGTCCCCCCAGTGTCCCCAGTGCCCCCCCAGTGTCCCCCAGTGCCCCCCCAGTGTCCCCCAGTGTCCCCCAGTGTCGCCCCAGTGTCCCCCCAGTGTCCCCCAGTCCCCCCAGTGTCCCCAGTGCCCCCCCAGTGTCCCCCAGTGCCCCCCAGTGCCCCCAGTGTCCCCAGTGCCCCCCCAGTGCCCCCCAGTGTCCCCCCAGTTCACTCCCAGTGCCCCCCAGTGTCCCCCAGTGCCCCCAGTGCCCCCCAGTTCATCCCCAGTGCCCCCCAGTGCCCCCCAGTCCCCCCAGTGTCCCCCCAGTGTCCCCCAGTGCCCCCCAGTGTCCCCCAGTGTCCCCAGTGCCCCCCAGTGCCCCCCAGTCCCCCCAGTGCCCCCCAGTGTCCCCCAGTGCCCCCCAGTCCCCCCAGTGCCCCCCAGTGTCTCCCAGTGCCCCCCCAGTGTCCCCCAGTGTCCCCAGTGCCCCCCAGTGCCCCCCAGTGCCCCCAGTCCCTTCCCAGTTCACTCCCAGTCCACTCCCAGTGCCCTCAGTCCCCTCCCTGTTCACTCCCAGTCCACTCCCAGTGCCCTCAGTCCCTTCCAGTTCACTCCCAGTGCCCCCAGTCCACTCCCAGTCCACTTCCAGTGACCTCTGGTCCCCCCCAGTCCCTCCCAGTGCTCCCCAGTGCCCCCCCACATCCATCCCACTCCCTCCCAGTCCCTCCCAGTCCCTCCCAGTGCTCCCCAGTGCCCCCGTTTTTGGGGGCGCCCTTTGGGGGGGGTCCCGCTGTCCCCTCCCCGTGTCGGGCTCTGCTGAGTCAGCGCCGCCGTCCCGCAGCCGCCATGGCCCCGCCCGTGCCCGCGCTGAGCCCCGAGCAGAAGAAGGAGCTGGCCACCATCGCCCAGCGCATCGTGGCCCCCGGCAAGGGCATCCTGGCCGCCGACGAGTCCACTGGTACGCACTGGGAGCACTGGGAACGCACTGGGAGCCACTGGGAATGGACTGGGAGGGACTGGGAGGGACTGGGAATGGACTGGGAATGGACTGGGAGTGATTGGAGGCACTGGAAGGGCACTGGGATGAGATAAGGAGGGTACTGATAAGGACTGGGGGCACTGGGAGAAGACTGGGAAGGGGCTGAAGGCTCTGGAAGTGAACTGGGAGTGACTGGGAGGCACTGGGAATGGACTGGGAGGGACTGGGAGGCACTGGGAACGGACTGGGAGGGGACTGGGAGGGACTGGGGGGGACCAGAGGTCACTGGAAGTGGACTGGGAGTGGACTGGGGGCACTGGGGGCTATCGCCCAGTGCATCCTGGCCGCCGCCGAGTCCACTGGTACAGACTGGGAGCACTGGGAAGGGACTGGGAGGGACTGGGAATGGACTGGGAAGGACTGGGAGTGAACTGGAAAGGACTGGGAGTGACTGGGAGACACTGGGAAGGGACTGGGAGGGACTGGGAATGGACTGGGAAGGACTGGGAGTGAACTGGAAAGGACTGGGAGTGACTGGGAGACACTGGGAAGGGACTGGGAGTGGACTCGGAGTGACTGGAGGCACTGGAAGGGCACTGGGATAAGGAGGGCACTGGTAAGGACTGGGGGCACTGGGAGAGGACTGGGAATGGACTGGAGGCTCTGGAAGTGAACTGGGAGGGACTGGGAATGGACTGGGAGCCACTGGGAATGGACTGGGAGTGGACTGGGAGTGACCCGAGGCACTGGAAGTGCACTGGGACGAGATAAGGAGGGCACTGATAAGGAGTCACTGGGAGGGACTGGGAGCACTGGGAGGGGACTGGGAGGGGACTGAGAGTCCGTGCAAAGGCACTGGGAGGCACTGGGGTAAACTGGGAGGGAGTGGGAGGGACTGGAATGAGATGAGGAAGTGCTGGGAGGGACTGGAGGCACTGGAAGGGCACTGGGATGAGATAAGGAGGGCACTGATAAGGACTGGGGGTAAACTGGGAGTGACTGGGAGGGGACAGAGAGTCCGTGCAAGGGCACTGGGAGGGACTGGGACAGACTGGGAGGGACTGGAATGAGATGAGGAAGCACTGGGAGTGTACTGGGAGGGACTGGGAGGGACTGGGAAGGGAGTTGTGGCATACTGGGAGGCACTGGGAGCGACTGGGGGAGCACTGGGAGGCACTGGGGGAGCACTGGGAAGCACCGAGGCAACGCCAGGAGCCTGGTTTGGGTTCCTGGTTTATACTGGGATAAAGTGGTTTATACTGGTTTATACTGGTTTATACTGGGATAAACTGGTTTATACTGGTTTGTACTGGGGATAAACTGGTTTATACTGGGATGGGCTGGGGAAGCATCTGGGGACTTCAGGGTGTCACTGGGACCTCCTGAAGCTGTACTGGGAGCTACTGGGAGGCGCTGAGGCAGCAACAATGGCCAGTGGTTTATACTGGTTTATATTGGTGTGTACTGGTTTGCACTGGTTTATACTGGGATGGGCTGGGGAAGCATCTGGGGATTTCAGGGTGTTACTGGGACCTCCTGAAGCTGTACTGGGAGCTACTGGGAGACCCTGAACCCGTGCCACACCACCTGCTCCATACTGGTCCTGACTGGTTTCTACCAGAAACTAATTACTCTACTGGTTTATACTGGTTTATATTGGTTTATACTGGTTTATACTGGTTTATACTGGGATGGCAACTGGGAACCTGGGGGAGCATCTGGGGACTTCAGGGTGGTCCTGAGGCTGAACTGGGAGCTACTGGGACACACCCACCCCCCACCCATCACCCAGCTGGTTTCTACTGGGCGCCACCCACTCCGTACCAGTTCTAACTGCTCCATACTGGTTTATACTGGTCTGTATTGGTCCTAAACGGTCCATACTGGTCTAAACGGATTGATACTGGTCCTAACTGGTCTATACTGGTTCTGACTGATGTATACTGTTGTGAGTGGTCCGTGCTGGGTGTAACTGGTCTGTACTGGTCCTAACTGGTCTGTACTGGGCCCAACTGACCTGTACTGGTCCTAATTGGTCCTAACTGGTCCATACTTGTCCTAATTGATTGTAATTGGTTTGTACTGGTCCTAACTAACGTTTACTGGTTTATACTGGTTTATACTGGGGTGGTGACTGGGAGCCTGGGGGAGCATCTGGGGATTTCAGGGTGGTCCTGAGGTTGAACTGGGAGCTACTGGGACACACCAGTACTGGTTTCTACTGGGCACCAACCGCTCCATACTGGTTCTAACCGCTCCGTACCGGTTCTAACCGCTCCATAACGGTCCGTACCGGTCCGTACTGGTTCTAACTGCTCCATACCGGTTCTGACTGCTTCATACCGGTTCTAACTGCTCCATACTGGTTCTAACCGCTCCATACTGGTTCTAACCGCTTCATACTGGTTCTAACTGCTCCGTATTGGTTCTAACCACTCCATACTGGTTCTAACCACTCCATACCGGTTCTAACTGCTCCATACCGGTCCTAACCGCTCCATACCGGTCCTAACCGCTCCGTACTGGTTCTAACCGCTCCGTCACGGTCCGTACCGGTCCGTACTGGTTCTAACTGCTCCGTACTGGTATGTACTGCTCCATACCGGTTCTAACCGCTCCATACCGGTTCTAACTGCTCCGTAACGGTCCGTACCGGTCCATACTGGTTCTAACTGCTCCGTACTGGTATGTACTGCTCCATACCGGTTCTAACCGCTCCGTAATGGTCCATACCGGTCCGTACTGGTTCTAACCGCTCCATACCGGTTCTAACTGCTCCGTATTGGTTCTAACCACTCCATACTGGTTCTAACCACTCCATACCGGTTCTAACCGCTCCATACTGGTCCTAACCGCTCCATACCAGTCCTAACCGCTGCGTACCGGTTCTAACCGCTCCGTAACGGTCCATACCGGTCCGTACTGGTTCTAACCGCTCCATACCGGTTCTAACTGCTCCGTAACGGTCCGTACCGGTCCGTACTGGTTCTAACCGCTCCATACTGGTTCTAACCACTCCATACTGGTTCTAACCGCTCCATACCAGTTCTAACCGCTCCATACCGGTTCTAACCGCTCCATACTGGTCCGTACCAGTCCGTACTGGTTCTAACTGCTCCATACTGGTCTGTACCGCTCCATACTGGTCCGTACCAGTCCGTACTGGTTCTAACTGCTCCATACTGGTCTGTACCGCTCCATACTGGTTCTAACCGCTCCATACTGGTCCGTACCGGTCCGTACTGGTTCTAACCGCTCCATACTGGTCTGTACCGCTCCATACTGGTTCTAACCACTCCATACCGGTCTGTATTGCTCTGTACCGGTTCTAACAGCTCCATACCGGTTCTAACCACTCCATACCAGTTCTAACCGCTCCATACTGGTCTGTACCGCTCCATACCGGTTCTAACCGCTCCATACTGGTCTGTACCGCTCCATAACGGTTCTAACAGCTCCATACCGGTTCTAACCGCTCCATACCGGTCCTAACCGCTCCATACTGGTCCGTACCGGTCCGTACTGGTTCTAACCGCTCCATACTGGTCTGTACCGTTCCATACCGGTTCTAACCGCTCCATACCGGTTCTAACCGCTCCATACTGGTCTGTACCGTTCCATACCGGTTCTAACCGCTCCATACCGGTTCTAACTGCTCCATACTGGTCTGTACTGCTCCATACCGGTTCTAACCGCTCCATACTGGTCTGTACCGTTCCATACCGGTTCTAACCGCTCCATACCGGTTCTAACCGCTCCATACTGGTCTGTACCGCTCCGTCCCGCTCCGTCCCGCTCCATACCGGTTCTAACTGCTCCATACCGCTGCATACTGCTCCATACTGGTTCTAACCGCTCCATACCGGTTCTAACCGCTCCATCCCGCTCCATACCGATCTGTACCGCTCCGTCCCGCTCCATACTGGTTCTAACCGCTCCATACCGGTCTGTACCGCTCCGTCCCGCTCCATACTGGTTCTAACCGCTCCATACCGGTCTGTACCGCTCCGTCCCGCTCCGTGCCGGTCCGTGCCGGTTCCGAGCGTCCCGCCCCGTCCCGCAGGCAGCATCGCCAAGCGGCTGAGCTCGGTGGGCGCCGAGAACACGGAGGAGAACCGGCGCTGGTACCGGCAGCTGCTCTTCACGGCCGACAAGCGCGTGGAGCCGTGCATCGGCGGCGTCATCCTCTTCCACGAGACCATGTACCAGAAGGCCGACGACGGCCGCCCCTTCCCGCAGGTCATCCGCGACAAGGGCGCCCTGGTGGGCATCAAGGTGGGTGGGCACCTCAGGGACACCTCGGGGACACCTCGGGGGCACCTCGGGGATGCCACAGGGGCACCTCGGGGACACCTCGGGGACGCCTCGGGGATGCCACAGGGGCACCTCGGGGACACCTCGGGGACACCTCAGGGATGCCTCAGGGGGCGGGGGGCGGTCGTCGTGTTGGGTCAGCGGTGGCCACAGTGGGACTGGGTCCGAGAGGGCTGTGGTGGGTTTGGAGAGCGAGGTGGGGACACCTCGGGGTGGTGGGGACACTTCAGGGACATCATCGGGGTGTTGGGGACACCTTGGGGATGTCAGGGGGCTCGGGGACGTCATCAGGGTGTTGGGGACACCTCAGGGATGTCAGGGACACCTCAGTGACGTCATCGGGGTGTTGGGGACACCTTGGGGATGTCAGGGACACCTCGGGGATGTCAGGGTGTTGGGGACAACTCAGGGATGTCATTGGGGTTTTGGGGACGCCTTGGGGATTTCAGGGACACCTTGGGGACATCATCAGGGTGTTGGGGACACCTTGGGGATGTCAGGGGGCTCAGGGACGTCATTTGGGTGTTGGGGACACCTCAGGGATGTCAGGGACACCTCAGTGACATCATCGGGGTGTTGGGGACACCTCAGAGATGTCAGGGACACCTTGGGGGCACCTCAGGGACACCTTGGGGTGGTGGGGACACCTCAGAGATGTCAGGGACACCTTGGGGGCACCTCGGGGACACCTCTGGGACACCTTGGGGTGGTGGGGACACCTTGGGGATGTCAGGGACACCTCAGGGACGTCATCGGGGTGTTGGGGACACCTCAGAGATGTCAGGGACACCTCGGGGGCACCTCAGGGACACCTTGGGGTGGTGGGGACACCTTGGGGATGTCAGGGACACCTCAGGGACGTCATCGGGGTGTTGGGGACACCTCGGGGATGTCAGGGTGTTGGGGACAACTCAGGGATGTCCTTGGGGTTTTGGGGACACCTTGGGGATGTCAGGGACACCTTGGGGACATCATCGGGGTGTTGGGGATGCCTCGGGGGTGTCAGGGACACCTCAGGGACATCATCAGGGTGTTGGGGACACCTTGGGGACGTCAGGGGGCTTGGGGATGTCATTGGGGTGTTGGGGACACCTCAGAGACGTCAGGGACACCTTGGGGACGTCAGGGGGCTTGGGGATGTCATTGGGGTGTTGGGGACACCTCAGAGACGTCAGGGACACCTTGGGGACGTCAGGGGGCTTGGGGATGTCATTGGGGTGTTGGGGACACCTCAGAGACGTCAGGGACACCTTGGGGACATCTTTGGGGGGTTGGGGACACTTCGGGATCTCAGGGAGCTTGGGGACCTCATCAGGCTGTTGGGGACACCTCAAGGACATCATCGGGGTGCAGGGGACACCTCAGGGGTGTCATCAGGGTGTTGGGGACACCTTGGGGGTGTCAGGGCCACCTTGGGGATGTCAGGGACACCTCGGGGACCTCATCAGGGTGTTGGGGACGTTGAGGGGGGCGTTGGGTGCTCCTTGGGTTGGCTCAGCCCTGGGAGGTGGGTGCAGGCCAAGGTGGCTTTAGAGAGCGAGGTGGGGACACCCTGGGGACATTTGGGGTCTTCAGGACATTGGGGACACCTTGGGGACGTTGGGGACCCGGGGACAGCTCAGGGACATGGGGACATTGGGGGGACACGGGACGGGTCAGCCGTGGGGAGGTGGCAGCAGGTCGGGGACACCTGAGGTGGCTGCAGAGGGTCCGTGGGGACACCCTGGGGGTCCTTCGGACATTGGGGACACCCTGGGGGTCCTTTGGACACTGGGGACACCCTGGGGACACCCTGGGGGTCCTTCGGACATTGGGGACACCCTGGGGGTCCTTTGGACACTGGGGACACCCTGGGGACACCCTGGGGGTCCTTAGGACATTGGGGACGCCCTGGGGGTCCTTTGGACATTGGGGACACCCTGGGGACATTGAGGGTGTCGGGGACACTGGGGGACACCTTGGGGACACGCTGGGGACACGCGGGGGGTGGGGGTTGGGTGCTCTGTGACCCAGCTCGGTCACCCCAGGGCGGGGACACGGAGCAGGGTGGCCCTGGTGACCGCGGTGACCGCGGTGACGCTGTCGCTGTCCCCAGGTGGACAAGGGGGTGGTGCCCCTGGCTGGCACTGACGGCGAGACCACGACCCAGGGTGAGTGACAGCCCTGTCCCCGATGTCACAGCGCTGTCCCTGATGCCACCACCGTGTCCCCAATGCCACCGCCCTGTCCCCGATGCCACCACCATGTCCCCAATGTCCCAGCCCTGTCCCCAATGTCACAGCCCTGTCCCTGATGCCACTGCTGTGTCCCCATCCCTGTGTCACCCCCGTGTCCCCATCCTGGTGTCACCCCCCTGTCCCCATCCCCGATGTCACCCCCGTGTCCCCATCCTGGTGTCACCCCCGTGTCCCCATCCCGGTGTCACCCCCCTGTCCCCATCCCGATGTCACCCTCCTGTCCCCATCCTGGTGTCACCCCCGTGTCCCCATCCTGGTGTCACCCCTGTGTCCCCATCCTGGTGTCACCCCCCTGTCCCCATCCCCGATGTCACCCCTGTGTCCCCATCCCGGTGTCACCCTCCTGTCCCCATCCCGGTGTCACCCTCCCAACCCCATCCCTGTCCTTGTGCTGTCCCGTGATGTCCCCAAGGTCCTCGCAGTGCCCAGTGTCCCCTGTGCCACCCATGTCCCCGATGTCCCCGATGTCCCCAGCTCTGGATGGGCTCATGGAGCCCCCTCAGTGCCCCATGTCCCCTGTGCCACCGATGTCCCCGATGTCCCCAACGTCCCCAGGACTGGATGGGCTCACGGAGACCTCTCACTGTCCCCTGTCCCCTGTGCCCCGATGTCCCCAGTGTCCCCAGGGCTGGGTGACCTTACTGAGCCCCCTCAGTGCCCAGTGTCCCCTGTGCCACCGATGTCCCCGATGTCCCCTGTGCTGTCCCCAGGACTTGGTGGCCTCATGGAGCCCCCTCAGTGCTTGATGCCCCCAGTGTCCCCCGTCTCACCGATGTCCCCGATGTCCCTGATACCCCAATGTCCCCAATGTCCCCAATGCCCCCAATGTCCCTGATACCCCAATGTCCCCAACACCCCCAATGCCCTCAATGTCCCCGATGTCCTTGATGCCCCCAATACCCCTGATGTCCCCAATGTCCACAAGGTCCACAAGGTCCTTCATGTCCCCAATGCCCCCCAATGTCCCCAATGTCCCCCATGCCCCCAACACCCCCGATGTCCCCCATGTCCCCAGTGCCCCCAATGTCCCCAAGGTCCTTCATGTCCCCAATGTCCCCGATGCCTCCCAACACCCTGATGTCCCCAACTTCCTGATGTCCCCAAGGTCCCCGATGCCCCAACACCCCCAATGTCCCCAATGCCCCTGATGTCCCCGATGCCCCCGATGTCCCCAATGCCCCCAACGCCCCCAACACCCCCAATGCCCCCAATGTCCTCAACGACACCCCCGATGTCCCCAATGTCCCCAGTGCCCCCAATGTCCCCAAGGTCCTTCATGTCCCCAACATCCCCAATGCTCCTGATGTCCCCAACACCCCCAACATCCCCAATGCCTCCAACACCCCGATGTCCCCAACACCCCCAATGTCCCCAATGCCCCTGATGTCCCCGATGTCCCCAATGCCCCAATGTCCCAGTGTCCCCGATGCCCCCCATGTCCCTGATGTCCCTGACACCCTTGATGTCCCCAAGGTCCCCGACACCCCCAACGCCCCCAATTCCCCCAACACCCCCACTGTCCCCAACACCCCCACTGTCCCCAACGCCCGCTGTCCCCAACGCCCGCTGTGCCCGCAGGGCTGGACGGGCTGATGGAGCGCTGTGCCCAGTACAAGAAGGACGGCGCGGACTTTGCCAAGTGGCGCTGCGTGCTGAAGATCTCGGCGCACACCCCGACGCGCCTGGCCATCATGGAGAACGCCAACGTCCTGGCGCGCTACGCCAGCATCTGCCAGCAGGTCCCACCGCGGCGGCCACGGGGCCCAAGGGGGCGGATGGGGGGGGCTTGGTGGCATCTGGGAGGGGGTTGCTGGCACCTGGGATGGTTGGTGGCATCTAAAGAGGGTTTGGGGACATCTAGGGAGGGTTTGGTGGCATCTAGAGAGGGTTTGGGGACATCTAGAGAGCGTTTGGTGGCACCTGGGAGGGGTTTGGGGACATCTAGAGAGCGTTTGGTGGCACCTGGGAGGGGTTTGGTGGCATCTAGAGAGGGTTTGGTGGCACCTGGGTGGGGTTTGGTGACACCTGGGAGGGTTTGGTGGCACCTGGGTGGGTTTGGTGGCACCTGGGCAGGGTTTGGTGGCGCCTGGGCAGGGTTTGGTGGCGCCTGGGATGGTTTGGTGGCATCTAAAGAGGGTTTGGGAACATCTAGAGAGAGCTTGGTGGCACCTGGGCGGGTTTGGTGGCACCTGGGCGGGTTTGGTGGCATCTAGAGAGGGTTTGGTGGCACCTGGGTGGGGTTTGGTGGCACCTGGGAGGGGTTTGGTGGCATCTAGAGAGCGTTTGGGAACATCTAGAGAGGGTTTGGTGGCACCTGGAGAGGGTTTGGTGACACCTGGGATGGTTTGGTGGCATCTAAAGAGGGTTTGGGAACATCTAGAGAGGGTTTGGTGGCACCTGGAGAGGGTTTGGTGACACCTGGGATGGTTTGGTGGCATCTAAAGAGGGTTTGGGGACATCTAGAGAGAGTTTGGTGGCACCTGGGTGGGGTTTGGTGGCATCTAGAGAGGGTTTGGTGGCACCTGGGCGGGTTTGGTGGCCCCTCTGTGCCCTGGGGTCACCTGGTGCTGCCCGCTTGCCCCGGGCTGTGCCCGACGTGTCCCCTGGGTGCCCCAGAACGGCATCGTGCCCATCGTGGAGCCCGAGATCCTCCCGGACGGCGACCACGACCTCAAGACGTGCCAGTACGTCACCGAGAAGGTGCGTGCCACCAGGGCCACCAGGGCCACCAGCGGGCCACGGGAGCCACCGGGCACTGGCCACGGGAGCCACCGGGCACTGGCCTCGGGTGCCACGGAGTGCTGGCCACGGGAGCCACCGGGCACTGGCCTCGGGAGCCACCGGGCACTGGCCTCGAGAGCCACCGAGTGCTGGCCCTGAGTGTCCCCGGGCGGCCCCGAGTGGCCCTGAGTGTCCCCGGGCGGCCCTGAGTGGCCCTGAGTGGCCCTGAGTAGCCCCGAGTGTCCCCGGGTGGCCCCAAGTGGCCCCAGGTGGCCCCGAGTGGCCCCAGGCCGCGGGGGGCTCCAGTTTGTGGGGTGACACCGGGAGGTGGCACCTGGGAGGGGTTTGGTGGCACCAGGGAGGGGTTTGGGGGCACCTCCCAGCGTCCCCAGTGTGTCCCAGTGCCCCCCTTGGTGCCCCCAGGTCCTGGCAGCCGTGTACAAAGCCCTCAGTGACCACCATGTGTCCCCTTGGTGCCCCCAGGTCCTGGCAGCCGTGTACAAAGCCCACAGTGACCCCCAATGCCCCCCTTGGTGCCCCCAGGTCCTGGCAGCCGTGTACAAAGCCCTCAGTGACCCCCAATGCCCCCCTTGGTGCCCCCAGGTCCTGGCAGCCGTGTACAAAGCCCTCAGTGACCCCCAATGCCCCCATTGGTGCCCCCAGGTCCTGGCAGCCGTGTACAAAGCCCTCAGTGACCCCCAATGCCCCCCTTGGTGCCCCCAGGTCCTGGCAGCCGTGTACAAAGCCCTCAGTGCCCCCAATGCCCCCCTTGGTGCCCCCAGGTCCTGGCAGCCGTGTACAAAGCCCTCAGTGACCCCCAATGCCCCCCTTGGTGCCCCCAGGTCCTGGCAGCCGTGTACAAAGCCCTCAGTGACCCCCAATGCCCCCCTTGGTGCCCCCAGGTCCTGGCAGCCATGTACAAAGCCCTCAGTGACCACCACGTGTCCCATTGGTGCCCCCAGGTCCTGGCAGCCATGTACAAAGCCCTCAGTGACCCCCAATGCCCCCCTTGGTGCCCCCAGGTCCTGGCAGCCGTGTACAAAGCCCTCAGTGACCACCACGTGTACCTGGAGGGGACGCTGCTCAAGCCCAACATGGTGACCGGTGGCCACGCCTGCAGCACCAAGTACAGCCCCGAGGAGATCGCCATGGCAACGGTCACCGCGCTGCGCCGCACCGTGCCGCCCGCCGTGCCCGGTCTGTGCCACCCCCGTGGGGGCTGACACCTCTGTGTGTGTGTGTCACCTGTGCCACCTGTGTCACCTGTGCCACCTGTGTGTGCCACCTGTGTGTGCCACCTGTGTGTGTGTGTCACCTGTGTGTGTGTGTCACCTGTGTGTGTGCCACCTGTGTGTGCCACCGGTGTGTGTGTGTGTCACCTGTGTGTGTGTGTCACCTGTGTGTGGGCCACCTGTGTGTGTGCCACCTGTGTGTGTGTGTCACCTGTGTATCACCTGTGTGTGTGCCACCTGTGTGTGTGTGTCACCTGTGTGTGTGTCACCTGTGTGTGTGTGTCACCTGTGTGTGTGTGCCACCTGTGTGTGTGTGTCACCTGTGTGTGTGTCACCTGTGTGTGTGTGTCACCTGTGTGTGTGTGCCACCTGTGTGTGTGTCACCTGTGTGTGTCACCTGTGTGTGTGTGTCACCTGTGTGTGTGTGACCTGTGTGTGTGTGTCACCTGTGTGTGTGTGCCACCTGTGTGTGTCACCTGTGTGTGTGCCACCTGTGTGTGTGTCACCTGTGTGTGTGTCACCTGTGTGTGTGTGTCACCTGTGTGTGTGTGCCACCTGTGTGTGTCACCTGTGTGTGTGCCACCTGTGTGTGTGTGTCACCTGTGTGTGTGTGACCTGTGTGTGTGTGTCACCTGTGTGTGTGTGCCACCTGTGTGTGTCACCTGTGTGTGTCACCTGTGTGTGTGTGTCACCTGTGTGTGTGTGACCTGTGTGTGTGTGTCACCTGTGTGTGTGTGCCACCTGTGTGTGTCACCTGTGTGTGTGCCACCTGTGTGTGTGTCACCTGTGTGTGTGTCACCTGTGTGTGTGTGTCACCTGTGTGTGTGTGTCACCTGTGTGTGTGTCACCTGTGTGTGTGTGTCACCTGTGTGTGTGTGCCACTTGTGTGTGCCACCTGTGTGTGTGTGTCACCTGTGTGTGTGTGTCACCTGTGTATCACCTGTCTGTGTGTGCCACCTGTGTGTGTGTGTCACCTGTGTGTGTCACCTGTGTGTGCCACCTGTGTGTGTGTGTCACCTGTGTGTGTGTGTCACCTGTGTGTGTCACCTTGTGTGTGCCACCTGTGTGTGTGCCACCTGTGTGTGCCACCTGTGTGTGTCACCTGTGTGTGTGTGTCACCTGTGTGTGTGTCACCTGTGTGTGTGTGTCACCTGTGTGTGTGTGTCACCTGTGTGTGCCACCTGTGTGTGTGTGTCACCTGTGTGTGTGTGTCACCTGTGTGTGTCACCTGTGTGTGCCACCTGTGTGTGTGCCACCTGTGTGTGCCACCTGTGTGTGTCACCTGTGTGTGTGTGTCACCTGTGTGTGTGTGTCACCTGTGTATCACCTGTCTGTGTGTGCCACCTGTGTGTGTGTGTCACCTGTGTGTGTGTGTCACCTGTGTATCACCTGTCTGTGTGTGCCACCTGTGTGTGTGTGTCACCTGTGTGTGTGCCACCTGTGTGTGTGTGTCACCTGTGTGTGTGTGTCACCTGTGTGTGTCACCTGTGTGTGTGTGCCACCTGTGTGTGTGTGTCACCTGTGTGTGTCACCTGTGTGTGTGTGTCACCTGTGTGTGTGTGTCACCTGTGTATCACCTGTGTGTGTGTGTCACCTGTGTGTGTGTGCCACCTGTGTGTCACCTGTGTGTGTGTGCCACCTGTGTGTGTGTCACCTGTGTGTGTCACCTGTGTGTGTGTGTCACCTGTGTGTGTGTGCCACCTGTGTGTCACCTGTGTGTGTGTGCCACCTGTGTGTGCCACCTGTGTGTGTGCCACCTGTGTGTGTGTGTCACCTGTGTGTGTGTGCCACCTGTGTGTGTGTGCCACCTGTGTGTGTCACCTGTGTGTGTGCCACCTGTGTGTGTGTGCCACCTGTGTGTGTCACCTGTGTGTGTCACCTGTGTGTGTGCCACCTGTGTGTGTGCCACCTGTGTATCACCTGTGTGTGTGTCACCTGTGTGTGTGTGCCACCTGTGTGTGTGCCACCTGTGTGTGTCACCTGTGTGTGTGTGCCACCTGTGTGTGCCACCTGTGTGCCACCCCCTCTGTGTCACCTGTGTGCCACCTGTGTCCCCAAGGTCAGAGCAAGGAGGAGGCACCGCTGTTCCTCAGCGCCATCGATTGATCGCTGTCCCTGTGTCACACCCCTGTCCGTGTGTCACACCTGTGTCACATCTGTGTCACACCTGTGTCCCCGTGTCACACCCCTGTCCGTGTGTCACACCTGTGTCACACCTGTGTCACACCTGTGTTACACCCCTGTCCGTGTGTCACACCTGTGTCACACCTGTGTCACACCTGTGTCCCCGTGTCACACCCCTGTCCGTGTGTCACACCTGTGTCACATCTGTGTCACACCTGTGTCCCCGTGTCACACCCCTGTCCGTGTGTCACACCTGTGTCACATTTGTGTCCCCGTGTCACACCCCTGTCCGTGTGTCACACCCGTGTCACATCTGTGTCACACCTGTGTCCCCGTGTCACACCCCTGTCCGTGTGTCACACCTGTGTCACACCTGTGTCCCTGTGTCACACCCCGTCCGTGTGTCACACCCGTGTCACACCTGTGTCACACCTGTGTCCCCGTGTCACACCCCTGTCCGTGTGTCACACCTGTGTCACACCTGTGTCACATCTGTGTCCCTGTGTCACACCCCTGTCCGTGTGTCACACCTGTGTCACACCTGTGTCCCCGTGTTACACCCCTGTCCGTGTGTCACACCTGTGTCACACCCCTGTCCCTGTGTCACACCTGTGTCACACCTGTGTCCCTGTGTCACACCTGTGTCACATCTGTGTCCCTGTGTCACACCCCTGTCCCTGTGTCACACCTGTGTCTGTGTGTCACACCTGTGTCACACCTGTGTCACACCTGTGTCCCCGTGTCACACCCCTGTCCGTGTGTCACACCCGTGTCACACCCCTGTCCCTGTGTCACACCTGTGTCCGTGTGTCACACCTGTGTCTGTGTGTCACACCTGTGTCACACCTGTGTCACACCTGTGTCACATCTGTGTCCCTGTGTCACACTCGTGTCCCTGTGTCACACCTGTGTCTGTGTGTCACACCCCTGTCCGTGTGTCACACCTGTGTCACATCTGTGTCCCCGTGTCACACCCCTGTCCGTGTGTCACACCCGTGTCCCTGTGTCACACCCGTGCCACACCCGTGTCTGTGTCACACCCATGTCTGTGTCACACCCGTGTCTGTGTCACACCTGTGTCCCTGTGTCAGACCCGTGTCCCTGTGTCACAGCCATGTCTGTGTCACACCTGTGTCACACCCGTGTCTGTGTCACCCGTGTCACACCCGTGTCCCTGTGTCACACCTGTGTCCGTGTGTCACACCTGTGTCCGTGTGTCACACCCGTGTCACACCCGTGTCCCTGTGTCACACCTGTGTCCGTGTGTCACCCGTGTCACACCCGTGTCTGTGTCACACCTGTGTCCGTGTGTCACACCCATGTCCGTGTCACACCCGTGTCACACCCGTGTCACACCCGTGTCCCTGTGTCACACCCCTGTCCGTGTGCCACACCTGTGTCTGTGTGTCACACCCATGTCCATGTCACACCTGTGTCACACCCGTGTCTGTGCCACACCTGTGTCTGTGTGTCACACCCGTGTCCATGTCACACCTGTGTCACACCCATGTCTGTGTGTCACACCCGTGTCACACCCGTGTCCCTGAGTGCTGAGTGTCCCCTCTCTGTCCCCTGTCTGTCCTGCTGTCCCCAAGCCCTCTCTCCCTGTCCCCTCTGTCCCCTCTGTCCCTCTGTCCCCGCGCCCTCTCTGACTGTTCCCTGTCCCCCCCGTCCCCTCTGTCCCCTCTCTGTCTCTCTGTTCCCGTTCCCTCTGTCCCTCTCTGACTGTCCCCTGTCCCCTCTGTCCCCGTCCCCCCCGCTGTCCCCTCTGTCCCTCTCTGACCGTCCCCTGTCCCCCCCTGTCCCCTCTCTTGACTGTCCCCTCTGTCCCTCTGTCCCTCTCTGACTGTCCCCTGTCCCCCTGTCCCCTCTGTCCCTCTCTGACTGTCCCCTGTCCCCCCTGTGTCCCCTCTCTGACTGTCCCTCTGTCCTCTCTGTCCCTCTGTCCCCCCTGTCCTCCCCTCTGTCCCTCTCTGACTGTCCCCTGTCCCCTGTCCCCTCTCTGACTGTCCCTCTGTCCCCCTCTGTCCCCGCCCCCTCTCTGACTGTCCCCCTGTCCCCCTCTGTCCCTCTCTGACCGTCCCCTGTCCCCGTGTCGCCGGTGCAGGGATCACGTTCCTGTCGGGCGGGCAGAGCGAGGAGGAGGCGTCGCTGAACCTCAACGCCATCAACCGCTGCCCGCTGCCGCGGCCCTGGGCGCTGACCTTCTCCTACGGCCGCGCCCTGCAGGCCTCGGCCCTCAAGGCCTGGGCCGGCAAGAAGGACAACACCAAGGTGGCCCAGGAGGAGTACGTGAAGAGAGCGCTGGTACGGGGCACTGGGGGCACTGGGGGGCACTGGGGGCATCTGGGGACATCTGGGGGGCACTGGGGGGACATCTGGGGGGCACTGGGGGCATCTGGGGGGCACTGGGGGGGCATCTGGGGGGCACTGGGGGCACCTGGAGGGCACTGGGGACACTGGGGGCACCTGGAGGGCACTGGGGGGACATCTGGGGGCACTGGGGGCACTGGGGGGACATCTGGGGGGCACTGGGGGCATCTGGAGGGCACTGAGGGCACCGGGGGGCACCGGGGGGCACTGGGGGGCACTGAGGGCACTGGGGGGCATCTGGGGGGCACTGGGGGGACACTGGGGGGCACTGGGGGCACCTGGGGACAGCTGGGGACACCTGGGGGGATACCTTGGGACACTTTGGGACGCTCTGGGATACCTGGGGACACCGGGGAACACATTGGGACACTCTGGGGGCGCCTTGGGGCACCTGGGGACACCTTGGGGACACTTTGGGGCACCTGGGGGTACCTGGGGGCATCTGGGGGCACCTTTGGGACACCTGGTGGCATCTGGGGACATCTGAGGGACACTGGGGACACTCCAGGGGCACCGGGGGACACCGGGGGGCACCTGGGACACTCTGAGGACACCCTGGGGATACCCGGGGACACCTTGGGGACACTCCAGGGACACCTGGGGATACTCTGGAGACACGTTGGGGACACCTGGGGGTACCGGGGGACACTTGGGGGGCACCTGGGGACATCTTGGGGCACTTGGGGGCACTGGGGGACACCGGCGGGGCACTGGGGACACTCTGAGGACACCCTGGGGACACCCGGGGACACCTTGGGGACACTCCAGGGACACCTGGGGGTACCGGGGGACACTGGGGACACCTGGGACGCTCTGGGGATACCCGGGGACACCTGGGGGCACCTTGGGGACACCAACGGCCCCAATGGCCCCAATCCCCCCTCTGTCCCTCTGTCCGTCCCTGATGTCTGTCCGTCCGTCTGTCCCTCTGTCCCCTCTGTCCATCCCTGTCCATCGCTGGCCGTCCCTGATGTCCGTCCGTCCGTCTGTCCCCAGGCCAACTCTCTGGCGTGCCAGGGCAAGTACACCCCGAGTGGCACCGCGGGGGCGGCCGCCAGCGAGTCCCTCTTCGTGTCCAACCACGCCTACTGACCCCCGCTGGCCACTGCCCCCCTGCCCGCTGACCGCTGCCCGCTGCCCAGTGCCCAGTGCCCGCTGACCAGTGCCCACTGACCACTGACCAGTGCCCGCTGACCAGTGCCCAGTGCCCGCTGACCAGTGCCCACTGACCACTGACCAGTGCCCGCTGACCAGTGCCCACTGACCACTGACCACTGCCCGCTGACCAGTGCCCAGTGCCCGCTGACCAGTGCCCACTGACCACTGACCAGTGCCCGCTGACCAGTGGCCACTGCCCCCTGCCCGCTGACCCCTGCCCACTGCCCAGTGCCTAGTGCCCAGTGCCCACTGCCCAGTGCCCGCTGACCAGTGCCCAGTGCCCGCTGCCCAGTGCCCAGTGCCCGCTGCCCTCACCGTGGCCACGCCCCCCCGGCCAGGCCCCGCCCCTCCCCCCCCCCCCCGCAATAAAAAGGTCGTGGATGAACCCAGGAGGCTCCGGGGGGGCTTTTTGGGGGGGTTTCACCCCAAATTTGGGGGTCCTGGGGGAGTTTGGGAGGGTTCTACCCCAAATTTGGGGGTCTTGGGGGAGTTTGGGGGGGTTTCACCCCAAGTTTGGGGGTCCTGGGGGAGTTTGGGGACCTTTTCCAGCCCAAATTTGGGTAAATTTGGGGGTTCTGGGGTGGTTTTGGGGTGTTTTGACCCCAAATTTGGGGGTCCTGGGGGGTTTTGGGGGTTTTCACCCCAAATTTTGGGGGTCCAGGGGGGGTTGGGGGATTTGGCCCAAATTTTGGGGGTCCTGGGGGGGTTTTGGGATGTTTTGACCCCAAATTTGGGGGCTTGGGGTGGTTTGGAGGTTTCACCCCAAGTTTGGGGGTCCCCGAAGAGTTTGGGGACCTTTTCCAGCCCAAATTTGAGGGTTCTGGGGTGCTTTTGGGGTGTTACGACCCCAAATTTTGGGGGTTTTGGGGTGGTTTGGAGGTTTCACCCCAAATTTGGGGGTCCCAGAGGAGTTTGGGGACCTTTTCCAGCCCAAATTTGGGGGTCCGCGGGGGGTCTGGGGGGGTTATGACCCCACATTTGGGGGTCCTGGGGGAGTTTGGGGCTGTTTGGCCCAAATTTGGGGGTCCTGGGGTGGTTTTGGGGTGCTCTGATCCCAAATTTGGGGGTCCTGGGGACATTTGGGGAGGTTTCACCCCAAATTTGGGGGTCCGGGGGGCATTTGGGGCGGGGTTGGCCAAAATTTGGGGGTTCTCGGGGGGTTTGGGGGGATTTGACCCCAAATTTGCGGCTCCTGGGGGGGTTTGGGGGGGGTTGGCCAAAATTTGGGGGTTCTGGGGTGGTCTTGGGGTGTTCTGACCCCAAATTTTGGGGGTCCAGGGGGTGGTTTGGATATTTCACCCCAAATTTGGGGGTCCTGGGGGGGTTTTGGGGGGTTTCACCCCAAATTTTGGGGGTTCTGGAGGGATTTCTGGAGGTTTGGCCAAAATTTAGGGGTCCTTGGGGCAGTTTTGGGGTGTTATGACCCCAAATTTGGGGGTGGTTTGGAGGTTTCACCCGAAATTTGGGGGTCCCAGAGGAGTTTGGGGGGGGGGTTGGTCCAAATTTGGGAGTTTTGGGGTGGTTTTGGGGGGGGTTTCACCCCAAATTTGGGGCTCCTGGGGGGGTTTGGGGGTTTCACCCCAAGTTTGGGGGTCCCAGAGGAGTTTGGGGATCTTTTCCAGCCCAAATTTGGGAGTTTTGGGGCGGTTTTGGGGGGTTTCACCCCAAATTTGGGGGTCCTGGGGGGTTTTGGGGGGGTTTCACCTCAAATTTGGGGGGTCCCAAAGGAGTTTGGGGATCTTTTCCAGCCCAAATTTGGGGGGTCCTGGGGGAGTTTGGGCGGATTTGGCCCAAATTTGGGGGTCCTGGGGGGGGTTGTGCGGGGGGGTTGGCCAAAATTTGGGGGTCCTGGGGCAGTTTTGGGGTGTTATGACCCCAAATTTTGGGGGGTTTGGGGTGGTTTGGAGGTTTCACCCCAAGTTTGGGGGTCCCAGAGGAGTTTGGGGACCTTTTCCAGCCCAAATTTGGGGGTTCTGGGGCGGTTTTGGGGTGTTATGATCCCAAATTTGGGGGTCCTGGGCGGGGTTTGGGGGGTTTCACCCCAAATTTTGGGGGTCCTGGGGGAGTTTGGGGGGATTTGGCCCAAATTTGGGGGTCCTAGGGGGGGTTTGTGCGGGGGTTGGCCAAAATTTGGGGGTCCTGGGGCAGTTTTGGGGTGTTATGACCCCAAATTTTGGGGGTCCCAGAGGAGTTTGGGGACCTTTTCCAGCCCAAATTTGGGGGTTCAGGGGTGATTCTGGGGGGTTTCACCCCAAATTTGGGGGTCCTGGGGGGGTTTGGGGACTTTCATCCCAAATTTGGGGGTCCCAGAGGAGTCTGGGGACCTTTTCCAGCCCAAATTTGGGGGTGATTTTGGGGGATTTCACCCCAAATGTGGGAGGTCCTGGGGGGTTTGGGGAGGTTTCACCCCAAATTTGGGGGTCCTGGCCAAAATTTGGGGGTTCTGGGGTGGTCTTGGGGTGTTCTGACCCCAAATTTTGGGGGTTCTGGGGGGGTTTGGGGGTGTTACGACCTCAAATTTTGGGAGTTTTGGGGGTGGTTTGGAGGTTTCACCCCAAGTTTAGGGGTCCCAAAGGAGTTTGGGGACCTTTTCCAGCCCAAATTTGGGGGGTTTGGGGCGGTTTTGGGGGTGTTACAATCCCAAATTTGGGCGTCCTGGGGTGGTTTTGGGGGGTTTTAGCCTCATTTTGGGGGCTTGGGGGGCCCAAGTTTGGGGGTTCTGGGGCGTTTTTGGGGAGCTTCAGCCCAATTTTGGAGGTTTTGGGGGTTTCACCCCAAATTTGGGGGTCCCAGAGGAGTTTGGGGACCTTTTCCGTCCCAAATTTGGGGGTGATTTTGGGGGCTTTCTTCCCAAATTTGGGGGTTCTGGGGCGGCTTTCGGAGGTTTCACTCCAAATTTGGGGGTTCTGGGCTGGTTTTGGGGGGTTCCATCCCAAATTTGGGGGTTCTGGGCTGGTTTTGGGGGGTTTCACCCCAAATTTGGGGGTCCCAGAGGAGTTTGGGGACCTTTTCCATCCCAAATTTGGGGTGATTTTGGGGGGTTCCATCCCAAATTTGGGGGTTCTGGGGCGGTTTTGGGGTGTTATGATCCCAAATTTGGGGGTTCTGGGCTGGTTTTGGGGGGTTCCATCCCAAATTTGGGGGTCCCGGGGAGCTTCAGGGACCCTTTCCACCTCAATTTTGGGGTCCCGACTCCTTCAGGACCCTTTTCCCCACAAACTGAGGGGTTTTGGGTCATTTTGGGTCCCTTTTCACCCCGATTTGGGGGTCCCGGGGATTTTTCGGGTCCCCTTTCCGCACAATTTTGGGGATTTCGGGTGTTTTTGGGTCCCTTTTCCCCTCGGTTTGGGGTTCCAGGCTGTTTTTAGGGTCCCTTCTCACCCAAATTCGGAGCTTCTCGGCCGCTTTTGGGGCTCCCAGGGAGGTTCAGGTTCCTTTTTCACCCCGATTTTGGCGTCCCGGATCTTTTGGGGACCTTTTTTTCCCCAAATTCTGCGATTTCGCCTCATTTTGGGTCCCTTTCCCCCTCAGTTTTGGGGACTTTTTTCGCGCTCCGTTTCCAGGCCCGCCATTACCGGGACTTTTTTCGCGCTTCCCGGGCGCCATTTTGGGACCCGCCCTCTTCCGGCCACTTCCGACTCCCTCCGCTTCCTGGTGGGCGTGACCGGAAGTGACGCAACGGAGGCGGCGGCGGGGCCGGCGGTGGGTCCGGGCTGGGATTTTGGGGCGATTTGGGGCGATTTTGGGTCATTTTGGGCCATTTGGGGCCGATTTGAGGCGTTCTCGGAGGTTTTGGGAGGGCTCTGTGGGCTCTCGGAGGGGTCTGGGGGGGGATTTGTGGGGTCCGCGGGGACCCTGAGCGCTCTGGGGGGGGGATTTGGGGGGTCCGCGCTGGGATTTTGGGGCGATTTTGGGGCATTTTGGGGCGTTTTGGGGGGGATTGGAGCGTTCCGTGAGGGACTGGGGGGGATTGGGGGGATTTTGGGGGGATTTCGGTTAATTTGGGGAGGACTTGGGGGGTTTCTGAGGGGATTTGGGGGATTTTGGGGGAATTTTTGGGGGTCCTGAGGGTTCCCTGAGGGATTTGGGGGGGTCTGGGAGGGAAATTGGGGAAATTGGGGCGATTTTGAGGCGATTTGGGGGGGATTTGGGTGGATTTGGGTGGATTTTGGGGGTTTCTGAGGGGATTTGGGGGGATTTTTGGGGGTCCTGAGGGTTTTGTGATGGATTTTGGGTGGATTTGGGGGGTTTCTGCGGGGATTTGGGGGATTTTGGATGGATTTTGGGGAGTTTCGGGGGGTTTGGGGGATTTTAGGTGAATGTGGGGGGGATTTTGGTGGATTTGGGGGGGATTTGGGGCATTTTGGGGGGATTTGGGGGGTCTGGGAAGGAATTTGGGGGCGATTTGGGTGGGTTTTGGGGGATTCTGAGGGGATTTGGGGGATTTTTGGGGGTCCTTAGGGTTCCCTGAGGGATTTGGGGGGAGATTTGGGGGATTTTGGGGAGATTCAGGTGGATTTTGGGGAGATTTGGGGGGATTTGGGGTGGATTTCGGTGGATTTGGGCGGTCTGGGAGGAAATTTGGGGGATTTGGGGCAATTTTGGGGGGATTTGAGGGAATTTGGGGGGTCCGGGCTGGGATTTTGGGGCATTTTGGGGGGGAGGGGAGTGTTCCGTGAGGGATTTGGGGGATTTTGGGGGATCCTGAGGGTTCCATGAGGGATTCAGGGGGGATTTGGGGGATTTTGGGGGGATTCAGGTAGATTTGGGGGGGATTTGGGGAGATTTTGGGGGGATTTTGGGGGTTTCTGAGGGGATTTGGGGGGATTTTTGGGGGTCCTGAGGGTTCTGTGAGGGATTTTGGGTGGGATTTGGGGGGGCCTGGGAGGGAATTTGGGGGGATTGGGGGGATTTTGGGGGGATTTGGGGCAATTTTGGGAGTTTCTGAGGGGATTTGGGGCGATTTTTGGGGGTCCTGAGGGTTCCATGAGGGATTTGGGGAGGAGTTGAGGGGTCTGGGAGGGGATTTGGGGGATTTTGGGGGGATTTTGGAGGATTTGGGGGGGCCTGGGAGGGAATTTGGGGGATTTGGGGGATTTTGGGGGGATTTTAGGGAGATTTGGGGGGTCTGGGAGGGGATCTGGGTGCATTTTGGGGGGATTTTGGAGGATTTGGGGGGGTCTGGGAGGGGATTTGGGGGATTTTGGGGGATTCTGAGGCGATTTGGGGGATTTTGGGGGGTCCTGAGGGTTCTGTGGGGGATTTTGGGGGATTTTGGAGGGGATTTGGGCAGATTTTGGAGGGAATTGGGGGGATTCAGGTGGATTTAGGGGGGATCTGGGGCATTTGGGGGGGTCTGGGAGGGAATTTGGGGGTGGTTGGGGAATTTTGGGGCATTTTGGGCAGATTTTGGGGGATTTGGGGGGTCTTTGAGGGGATTTGGGGGGTCCGGGCTGGGATTTTGGGGCGATTTTGGGGCATTTTGGGATGGATTGGAGCGTTCCGTGAGGGACTGGGAGGGATTTGGGTGGATTTGGGTGGATTTTGGGGGGTCTGGGAGGGGATTTGGGGGTTTTGGGGAGTTTTGAGGGGATTTTGGGGAGATTTGAGGGGGATTTTTGGGGGTCCTGAGGGTTCTGTGAGGGATTTGGGGGGGATTTGGGGGGATTTAGGTGAATTTGGGGGGGGATTTGGGTGGATTTTGGGGAGATTTGGGGCATTTTGGGTGGATTTGGGGGGGTCTGGGAGGGAATTTGGGGGATTTGGGGGGGATTTGGGGGTTTCTGAGGGGATTTGGGGGGATTTTTGGGGGTCCTGAGGGTTCCGTGAGGGATTTTGGGGGAATTTGGGGGGATTTTGGGGGTTCTGGGAGGGGATTTGGGGGCTCTCGAGGGTTCTCTGAGGGATTTTGGGGTGCCTGGGGGGGATTTTGGGGAGATTTTGGGGCGTTTTGGGGCTTCTGGGAGGGATTTGGGGGGTCCAGGGGGAATTTTGGGGGCATTTGGGGGAGATTTTTGGGGGGGTCCGGAAAGTTTTGGGAGGGATTTGGGGGGTCCTGGGTGGTCGTGGAGGAGAAATTTGGGGGATTTGGGGGGATTTGGGTGGATTTTGGGGGGTCTGGGAGAGAATTTGGGTGATTTTGGGGGAATGTGGGGGGATTTTGGGGGGTCCTGAGGGTTCCCTGCGGGATTTGGGGGGGTCTGGGAGGGATTTGGGGGAAAAGGGGGAATTTTGGGGCACTTTGGGCAGATTTTTGGGGGATTTGGGGGGATTTTGGGAAATTTCGGGTGGATTTTGGGGAATTTTGTCAGGATTTTGGGGGAGATTTTGGGTGGATTTGGGGGGATTTTGGGGGATTTTTGGGGGTCCCGCTGGTTCTGTGAGGGATTTGTGGGGTCTGGGGTTGAATTTTCGGTGATTTTGGCTGATTTTGGGGGGGTCTCGAGGGTTTTCTGGGGTTTTGGGGGATTTTGGGGGATTTTGGGGTTTCTTGGGGTTTTTTGGGGATTTTGGAGGATTTTGTCAGGATTTTGGGGGCTTTCTGTTGGTTTTTTGGGGGATTTGGGTTTTTTCAGGGCTTTTGGGGGAATTTGAGGGGTCCCAGGGGGGATTTGGGGGGATTTCGTTGGGATTTTTGGGGGTTTTGGGGGGGATTTTTGGTTTTTGGGAGGATTTTGGGGGAACTTTGGGGGGTTTTGGGGGATTTTGTTGGGATTTTTGAGTTTTTTTGATATTTTGGGAAGGATTTTGGGGTTTTGGGGGGGATTTTGGGGTTTTTCGGGGGCTTTTTGTGGGGATTTTGGGGGATTTTGGAAGATTTTGGGGGTTTTTGGAGGGATTTTGAGTTTCTTTGGGGGATTTTCTTGAGGTTTTTAGGAGTTTTTTGAGAGGTTTTGGGGTTATTTGGAGTTTTTTGGGGGAATTTTGGGGTTATTTGGGGGATTTGGGGGTTTTTTGGGAAGTTTTGGGGTGTTTTGGGAGGCTTTGGGGTTATTTTGGGGGGAATTTTGGGGTTTTTTGGAGAGGTTTTGGGTTTTTTCGGGGGGAATTTTGGGGTTTTTTTGGGGAGGTTTTGGGGTTTTTTGGGAGGTTTTGGGTTTATTTGGGGGATTTTTGGGTTTTTTTGGAGGGAATTTGGGGGTTTTGGGGGATTTGGGTTTTTTTGGTGGGGGATTTGGGTTTTTTGGGGGGAGGTTTTGGGGTTTTGGGGGGATTTTGGGGTTTTGGGGGGGAATTTTGGGGTTATTTGGGGGATTTGGGGGTTTTTGGGAGGTTTTGGGGTTATTTTGGGGATTTTGGGGTTTTTTGGAGAGGTTTTGGGGGTTTTGGGAAGGTTTTGGGGGAATTTCGGTTTTTTGGGGGAATTTTGGGGTTATTTGGGGGATTTGGGGTTTTTGGGGGGAGAATTTTGGGGATTTTGGGTTTTTTGGAGGGAATTTGGGGTTTTTGGGAGGGGTTTTGGGGGGATTTGGGGTTTTTTTGTGTTTTTGGGGGTTTTTTGGGGGACATTTTCGGGTTTGTTTGGGGGGATTTTGGGGATTTTTGGGGGGGGATTTTGGGGTTTTGGGGGGGGATTTGGGAGCCCCTGCTGGATTTTGGGTGGTCCCGGGGGGTCTTTGAGGTTGGGGAGGGGTGACTTTGGGGTAATTAATGAGGTAATTAATTAACTAGGGGGTTAATTAATGCACCCACGAGGCTTTAACCCCCTTTTTCCCACCCCTTTTAATGGGAATTGGAGCTTAATTACCCCCAGCGCTCATTAATTACCCCCAGAACGCCTCAAACTCCCCGAGTCACTTTAATCAATTAATGAGGGCCCTAATTAATTAATTAGGGGGTTAATTAACGCACCCACGAGGCTTTAACCCCCTTTTTCCCACCCCTTTTAATGGGAAAGTGGGGCTTAATTATCCCCGGCGCTCATTAATTGACCTCAAACTCCGCGGGGGGGGGGAGGCAGATGGATTAATGATGGCCCTAATTAACTAATTAAGGGGTTAATTAATGCACCCACGGGGCTTTAACCCCCTTTTTCCCACCCCTTTTAATGGGAAATTGGGGCTTAATTACCCCCGGGGCTCATTAATTGCCCTCAAACTCTGCAGGGGGGAGGCATATTGATTAATGAGGATCCTAATTAACTAATTAGGGGCTAATTAGCGCCGCCATGGGGGAGCTGAGCGACCTGGACCGGCAGATCGAGCAGCTGCGGCGCTGCGAGCTCATCAAGGAGAGCGAGGTCAAGGCCCTGTGCGCCAAGGCCCGGTAACAAGCCCCTAATTAACCCCTAATTAACCCCTAATTAACCCCTAATGAAGTCCTAATGAACTCCTAATGGACCCCTAATGAACCCTTAATGAACCCCTAATGGAACCCTAATGGAGCCCTAATGAACCCTTAATGAACTCCTAATGAACCCTAATGGAGCCCTAATGAACCTCTAATGAACTCCTAACTTACTCCTAATGAACCCCTAATTAACTCCTAATGAACCCTTAATGAGCTCCTAATGAACCCCTAATGGACTCCTAATGGAACCCTAGTGGAGCCCTAATGAACTACTAATGAACCCCTAATTAACCCCTAATGAAGTCCTAATGAACCCCTAATGAACCCTTAATGAACCCCTAATTAACCCCTAATGAACCCCTAATGAGCCCTTAATGAACTCCTAGTGAGCCCCTAATGAACCCTTAATGAACCCCTAATTAACCCCTAATGAACCCCTAATGAACCCTTAATGAACTCCTAGTGAGCCCCTAATGAACCCTTAATGAACCCCTAATTAACCCCTAATGAACCCCTAATGAGCTCCTAATGGACTCCTAATGAACTCCTAATGGACCCCTAATTTACCCCTAATGAGCCCCTAATGAACCCCTAATGAACCCTTAATGAACCCCTAATTAACCCCTAATTTACCCGTAATGAACCCCTAATGAACTTCTAGTTAACCCCAAATGAACCCCAATGAACCCCTAATGAACCCTTAATGAACCCCTAATGAACCCCTAATTTACCCGTAATGAGCCCCTAATGAACTTCTAGTTAACCCCTAATGAACCCCTAACGGACCCCTAATTGACCTCTAATTTACCCCTAATTGACCTCTAATTTACCCCTAATTGACCTTTAATTTACCCTTAATTTACCCCTAATGAACCCCTAGTTAACCCCTAATGAACCCCTAATGAACCCCTAATGAACCCCGCTGGGGATACTGCAACAGAACCCCTAATGAACCCCAAATGAACCCCTAATGAACCCCTAATGGACCCCTAATTGACCTCTAATTTACCCTTAATTTACCCCTAATGAAACCCCTAGTTAACCCCTAATGAACCCCTAATGAACCCCTAATGAACCCTTAATGAACCCCAATGAACCCCTAATGAACCCTTAATGAACCCCAATGAACCCCTAATGGACCCCTAATGAACCCCTAATGGACCCCTAATTGACCTCTAATTTACCCCTAATGAACCCCTAGGTTAACCCCTAATGAGCCCTTAATTAACGCCTGATTAACGCCTGGTGGAGGCCTGGCTGCCCCAGGGGAGGGGGGCGCTAATTGGGCGTTAATGGGGCGCTAATTGAGCGCTAGTCGGACACTAATTGGACGTTAATTGGGCATTAATTGGGCGCTAATTGCGCAATAATTGGGCGCTAACTGGGCACTATTCGGGCGTTAATTGGGCGCTAATGGGGCGTTAATTGGGCACTAATTAGGCGCTAATTGGGCATTAATTGTGCGCTAATTGCGCACTAATTGGGCGTTAATTGGGCACTGATCGGGCGCTGATTGGGCGCTAACTGGGCATTAATTGGGCGCTAATGGAGTGCAAATTGGGTGCTAATTGAGCGCTAATTGGGTGTTTACTGGGTGTCAATCGGGCACTAATTGGGCATTAATTGGGCACTAATCGGGTGTTCATTGGGTGTTAATTGGGTGCTGATTGGGCGCTAATTGGGCGCTAATTAGGCACTAATTGCGCACGAATTGGGCGCTGTTTGTGCACTAATTGGGCGCTAATTGGCATTTATTGGGTGTTAATTGGGTGCTCATTGGGCGCTATTTGGGCACTAATTGGGCATTCATTGGGCGCTGATCGGGCGCTAATTGAGCGCTGATTGAGCGCTAATTGGGCATTTACTGGGTGCCAATCAGACACTTATTGGGCGTTAATTGGGCACTAATTGGCGTTAATTGGGCGTTCATTGGGCGCTGATTGGACACTAATTGGGTGCCAATCGGGCACTAATTGAGCATTGATCAGGTGTTAATTGGGCGTTAACTGGGCGCTAATCGGGCACTAATAAGGCGCTAATTGGGTACTAATTGGCGTTTATTGAGCGTTAATTGGGCGTTCATTGGGCGCTAATTGCGCACTAATTGGGTGCCAATCGGGCACTAATTGGGCGTTAATTGGGAGCTAATTGAGTGCTCATTGGGCGTTAACTGGGCTCTAATTGGGCACTAAAAAGGTGCTAATTGGGCGGTAATTGGCATTTATTGAGCATTCATTGGGCACTAATTGCGCACTAATTGGGTGCCAATCGGGCACTAATTGGGTGTTAATTGGGAGCTAATTGAGTGCTCATTGGGCGTTAACTGGGCTCTAATTGGGCACTAAAAAGGTGCTAATTGGGCGGTAATTGGCATTTATTGAGCATTCATTGGGCGCTAATTGCGCACTAACTGGGTGCCAATCGGGCACTAATTGGGCGTTAATTGGGAGCTAATTGAGTGCTAATTGGGCGTTAACTGGGCACTAATAAGGCGCTAATCGGGTGCTAATTGGTGTTTATTGAGTGTTAATTGGGCGTTCATTGGGCGCTATTTGGGTGCTAATCGGGCCCCGATTGGGCGCTAATTGGGCGTTAACTGGGCGCTAATGAGGCGCTAATTGCGCACTAATTGGGCGCTGCTCGGGCGCTGCTCGGGCGCTGATTGGGCGCTAATTGGCGCTAATTGGCGCTAATTGCCGTTAATTGGGGCTTTGCAGGGAGATTCTGGTGGAGGAGAGCAACGTGCAGAGGGTGGATTCGCCCGTCACCGTGAGCCCACCGGGACTGGGGGATTTGGGGGGATTTGGGGGAATTTTGGGGAATTTTGGGGAATTTCGGGGGATCCTGGAAGGGTTTGGGGGAAAATTCGGGGCGTTTGGGGTGGATTTGGGGAGTTCTGGGGGAATTTAGAGCAAATTTGGGGTGGATTTGGGGGAGGATTTGGGGGGATTTGGGAATTTTTTAGGAATTTTTGGGGAATTTTGGGGGGTTTTTTGGGAATTTCAGGAGTTCTGGGAGGGTTTGGGGGAAATTTTGGGGGGTTTGGGGTGGATTTGGGGAGTTTTAGGGGGAATTTTTGAGCAAATTTTGGGGGTTTGGGGGGATCTTTGGGAAAATTTTGGGGGATTTGGGGGGTTTTTAGGGAATTTTGGGGGGGTCCAGGAGGGTTTGGGGGGAAAGTTTGGGGGCTTTGGGGTGGGTTTTGGGAGTTTTGGTTAATTTTAGAGCAAATCTTGGGGTTTTTGGGGGGATTTGGGGAATTTTGGGGAATTTTGGGGGAATTTTTGGGGGAATTTTTGGGGAAATTTTGGGGAATTCTGGGCATTTTTGGGAATTTTTTGGGAATTTCAGGGATCCGGGGAGGGTTTGGGGGAAATTTGAGCAGATTTGGGGTGGATTTGGGGAGTTTTGGGGGAATTTTAGAGCAATTTTTGGAGTGATTAGGGGGAGGATTTTGTGGGGTTTTGGGGAATTTTTTGGGAATTTTTGGGGATTTTGGGGGAATTTCGGGGGTTCTGGGAGGGTTTGGGGGAAACTTTGGGGGATTTGGAATGGATTTGGGGACTTTTGGGGGAATTTGAGAGCAATTTTTGGGGGGAATTGGGGGATTTTGGGGGGATTTTTGGGAAAATTTTGGGAGATTTTTGGGAATTATTTTGGAATTTTTTGAGAATTTTGGGGTGGAATTTTTGGGGATTTTTTTGGGAATTTTTTGGAATTTTTGGGGAATTTTGGGGGCATTTTTGGGAATTTTTGGGGAATTTTGGAATTTTGGGGGAATTTCAGGGATCCTGGGAGGGTTTGGGGGAAGTTTTGGGGGAAATTGAGGCATTTGGGGGAATTTGGGGGATTTAGGGGGGAATTTGGGGAATTTTTGGGGATTTTGGGGGATCCTGGGAGGGTTTGGGGGAAATTTTGGGGGGTTTGGGATGGATTTGGGGACTTTTGGGGGAATTTTTGAGCAATTTTGGGGGGAATTGGGGGATTTGGGGGAGATTTGGGGAATTTTTAGGAATTTTTGGGGATTTTTTTGGGCATTTTTGGGGAATTCTGGGAATCTTTTGGGAATTTTGGGGATCCTGGGAGGGTTCGGGGAAAATTTTTGGGGAATTTTGGGTGGACTTGGGGAGACGTGGGGGAATTTTAAAGCGGTTTTGGGGGTGTTGGGGGAATTTTTGGGAATTTTTTGGGGAATTTTGGGGAATTTTGGGGACCCTGGGAGGGTTTGGGTGAAGATTTGGGGGATTTGGGGAGTTTTGGGGGAATTTTAGTACAATTTTTGGGGGGGAATCGGGGAATTTTGGGGATTGTTTTGGATTTTGGGGGGAAATTTTTTGGAATTTTTGGGGAATTTTGGGATTTTTTGGGAATTTTGGGGATCCTGGGAGGGTTTGGGGGAAAATTTGGGGAGTTTGGGGTGGATTTGGGGAGTTTTGGGGGAATTTTAGAGCAATTTTTGGGGTTTTGGGGGGGATTTGGGAGGATTTGGGGTATTTGGGATAATTTGGGTGGATTTGGGGTGATTTGGGGGTTAATTTGGGTTAGATTGGTAAATTTGGGATAATTTGGGTGATTTTGGGTGGATTTTGGGTGATTTTGGGGTGATTTGGGGTGATTTGGGGTGATTTTGGGTGATTTTGGGGTATTTGGGGTGATTTTGGGGTGGATTTGGGGTGATTTTGGGGTATTTGGGGTGAGATTGGGCAATTTTGGGGTGATTTTGGGCGATTTTGGGTAATTTGGGATGATTTTGGGGTCTCTGCCCCCCCAGGTGTGCGGGGACATCCACGGGCAGTTCTACGACCTCAAGGAGCTCTTCCGGGTGAGTGACCCCGAGTGACCCCTGAGTGACCCTGAGTGACCCTGAGTGACCCCTGTGTGACCCAGAGTGACCCTGAGTGACCCTGAGTGACCCCCGAGTGACCCTGAGTGACCCCGAGTGACCCCTGAGTGACCCCTGAGTGACTCCGAGTGCCCCTGAGTGACCCCGAGTGCCCCTGAGTGACCCCTGAGTGACCCCTGAGTGACCCCTGAGTGCCCCCCGAGTGATCCTGAGTGACCCCTGAGTGACCCCTGAGTGACCCCGAGTGCCCCTGAGTGACCCCTGAGTGACCCCTGAGTGACCCCTGAGTGACCCTGAGTGACCCTGAGTGACCCCTGAGTGACCCCGAGTGACCCCTGAGTGACCCCTGAGTGACCCTGAGTGACCCCTGAGTGACCCCTGAGTGACCCCTGAGTGACCCCTGAGTGACTCCGAGTGCCCCTGAGTGACCCCTGAGTGACCCCTGAGTGACCCGAGTGACCCCTGAGTGACCCCTGAGTGACCTCCTGAGTGACCCCTGAGTGTCCCTGAGTGACCCCTGAGTGACCCCCTGAGTGACCCCTGAGTGTCCCTGAGTGACCCCTGAGTGACCCCTGAGTGACACCAGTGACCCCTGAGTGACCCCTGAGTGACCCCTGAGTGACCCTGAGTGACCCCTGAGTGACCCCTGAGTGACCCCTGAGTGACCCCTGAGTGTCCCTGAGTGACCCTGAGTGATCCCTGAGTGACCCCTGAGTGACCCCTGAGTGACACCAGTGACCCCTGAGTGACCCCTGAGTGTCCCTGAGTGACCCTGAGTGACCCTGAGTGACCCCCGAGTGACACCAGAGTGACCCCTGAGTGACCCCTGAGTGACCCCCGAGTGACCCCCGAGTGTCCCTGAGTGACCCCGAGTGACCCCTGAGTGACCCTGAGTGACCCCTGAGTGATCCTGAGTGACCCGAGTGACCCCCGAGTGACCCCTGAGTGACCCCAAGTGACCCCTGAGTGACCCCTGAGTGACCCCTGAGTGACCCCTGAGTGACTCCGAGTGCCCCTGAGTGACCCCTGAGTGACCCCTGAGTGACCCGAGTGACCCCTGAGTGACCCCTGAGTGACCTCCTGAGTGACCCCTGAGTGTCCCTGAGTGACCCCTGAGTGACCCCCTGAGTGACCCCTGAGTGTCCCTGAGTGACCCCTGAGTGACCCCTGAGTGACACCAGTGACCCCTGAGTGACCCCTGAGTGACCCCTGAGTGACCCTGAGTGACCCCTGAGTGACCCCTGAGTGACCCCTGAGTGACCCCTGAGTGTCCCTGAGTGACCCTGAGTGATCCCTGAGTGACCCCTGAGTGACCCCTGAGTGACACCAGTGACCCCTGAGTGACCCCTGAGTGACCCTGAGTGACCCCTGAGTGACCCCTGAGTGACCCCTGAGTGTCCCTGAGTGACCCTGAGTGACCCTGAGTGACACCAGAGTGACACCAGAGTGACCCTGAGTGACCCTGAGTGACCCCCGAGTGACACCAGAGTGACCCCTGAGTGACCCCTGAGTGACCCCTGAGTGACCCCCGAGTGACCCCCGAGTGTCCCTGAGTGACCCCGAGTGACCCCTGAGTGACCCTGAGTGACCCCTGAGTGATCCTGAGTGACCCGAGTGACCCCCGAGTGACCCCTGAGTGACCCCAAGTGACCCCTGAGTGACCCCTGAGTGACCCTGAGTGACCCCTGAGTGACCCCCGAGTGACCCCTGAGTGACCCCTGAGTGACCCCTGAGTGATCCTGAGTGACCCGAGTGACCCCCGAGTGACCCCTGAGTGACCCCTGAGTGACCCCTGAGTGTCCCTGAGTGACCTCTGAGTGACCCTGAGTGACCCCTGAGTGACCCCTCAGTGACCCCTCAGTGACCTCTGAGTGACCCTGAGTGACCCCTCAGTGACCCCTCAGTGACCCCTGAGTGCCCCTGAGTGACCCCTGAGTGACACCAGAGTGACCCTGAGTGACCCTGAGTGACCCCCGAGTGACCCCTGAGTGACCCCCGAGTGACCCCCGAGTGACCCCCGAGTGACCCTGAGTGACCCTGAGTGACCCCTGAGTGACCCCGAGTGACCCGCCGAGTGACCCCCGAGTGACCCTGAGTGACCCTGAGTGACCCCTGAGTGACCCCGAGTGACCCCTGAGTGACCCCTGAGTGACCCTGAGTGCCCCTGAGTGACCCCTGAGTGACCCGAGTGACCCCTGAGTGACCCGAGTGACCTCCTGAGTGACCCCTGAGTGTCCCTGAGTGACCCCTGAGTGACCCCCTGAGTGACCCCTGAGTGTCCCTGAGTGACCCCTGAGTGACCCCTGAGTGACCCCTGAGTGACCCTGAGTGACCCCTGAGTGACCCCTGAGTGACCCCTGAGTGACCCCTGAGTGTCCCTGAGTGACCCTGAGTGATCCCTGAGTGACCCCTGAGTGACCCCTGAGTGACACCAGTGACCCCTGAGTGACCCCTGAGTGACCCTGAGTGACCCCTGAGTGACCCCTGAGTGACCCCTGAGTGACCCCTGAGTGACCCCTGAGTGACCCCTGAGTGACACCAGTGACCCCTGAGTGACCCCTGAGTGACCCTGAGTGACCCCTGAGTGACCCCTGAGTGACCCCTGAGTGACCCTGAGTGACCCTGAGTGACCCCTGAGTGACACCAGAGTGACCCTGAGTGACCCTGAGTGACCCCCGAGTGACACCAGAGTGACCCCAGAGTGACCCCTGAGTGACCCCTGAGTGACCCCCGAGTGACCCCCGAGTGTCCCTGAGTGACCCCGAGTGACCCCTGAGTGACCCTGAGTGACCCCTGAGTGATCCTGAGTGACCCGAGTGACCCCCGAGTGACCCCTGAGTGACCCCAAGTGACCCCTGAGTGACCCTGAGTGACCCTGAGTGACCCCTGAGTGACCCCGAGTGACCCCTGAGTGACCCCTGAGTGACCCCTGAGTGATCCTGAGTGACCCGAGTGACCCCCGAGTGACCCCTGAGTGACCCCTGAGTGACCCCTGAGTGTCCCTGAGTGACCTCTGAGTGACCCTGAGTGACCCCTGAGTGACCCCTCAGTGACCCCTCAGTGACCCCTGAGTGCCCCTGAGTGACCCCTGAGTGACACCAGAGTGACCCTGAGTGACCCTGAGTGACCCCTGAGTGACCCCCGAGTGACCCCGAGTGACCCCCGAGTGACCCCTGAGTGACCCCTGAGTGACCTTGGGCCGTTTTGGGGTGGTTCCGATGGATTTTGGGGCTTTTCCATTGATTTTGGGGCCGATTTTCTCAATTTTGGGGTCAATTTTGGGGCTTTTTGGGGCTGGGCCCTCACCTGGCCCTGCCCCGAGCACCTGGGACCCACCTGAGCCCCTTTTTTGGGGTATTTTAGGTCATTTTGGGGTCATTTTTGGGTTCCTCTGGCAGGCAGCTGGGGCCTCATCTGAGCCCCTTTTTTGGGGTGTTTTAGGTCATTTTTGGGTCATTTTTGGGTCCTTCTTGGGTCCTTTTGGGGTTTTTGAGGCTCCTTTGTCCCTCACCTGTGCACAGGTAACTGAGCCCTCACCTGAGCACTCCAGGACCCACCTGAGCCCCTTTTTTGGGGCTTTTTAGGTCCTTTTTGGGTCCTTTTTGGGTTCTTTTGGGGTTTTTGAGGCTCCCCTGTCCCTCACCTGTCCCTCCCCTGTCCCCAGGTGGGCGGGGGACGTCCCTGAGACCAATTACCTGTTCATGGGCGACTTCGTCGACCGCGGCTTCTACAGCGTGGAGACCTTCCTGCTGCTGCTGGCGCTGAAGGTGAGCGACACACCTGGGACACAGCTGGGACACAGCTGGGACACACCTGGGACACACCTGGGACACAGCTGGGACACACCTGGGACACACCTGGGCACACCTGGGATACACCTGGGACACACCTGGGACACACCTGGGACACAGCTGGGACACAGCTGGGACACGGCTGGGACACAGCTGGGACAGAGCTGGGACAGAGCTGGGACACAGCTGGGACACACCTGGGCACACCTGGACACACCTGGGGTACACCTGGGACACACCTGGGACACACCTGGGATACACCTGGGACACACCTGGGACACACCTGGGATACACCTGGGACACACCTGGGATACACCTGGGACACACCTGGGTACACCTGGGATACACCTGGGGTACACCTGGGATACACCTGGGATACACCTGGGACACACCTGGGTACACCTGGGATACACCTGGGGTACACCTGGGATACACCTGGGCACACCTGGGAACAGCTGGGACACACCTGGGACACACCTGGGACACACCTGGGCACACCTGGGACACACCTGGGGTACACCTGGGACACACCTGGGACACACCTGGGACACACCTGGGCACACCTGGGGTACACCTGGGCACACCTGGGGTACACCTGGGGTACACCTGGGACACACCTGGGACACACCTGGGACACACCTGGGCACACCTGGGATACACCTGGGGTACACCTGGGACACACCTGGGCACACCTGGGATACACCTGGGCACACCTGGGACACACCTGGGACACACCTGGGACACACCTGGGCACACCTGGGACACACCTGGGACACACCTGGGCACACCTGGGATACACCTGGGCACACCTGGGACACAGCTGGGATACACCTGGGACACACCTGGGACACACCTGGGACACAGCTGGGGCACACCTGGGATACACCTGGGGCACACCCGGGGCACACCTGGGCACACCTGAGCACACCTGGGGCACACCTGGGACACAGCTGGGACAGGTGAGGGACACGTGGGACAGCGTGGAGACCTTTCTGCTCCATCTGGCACAACAGCTGTGCCTCAGGTGTGCCCCAGGTGTGCCCAGGTGTGCCCAGGTGTGCCCAGGTGAGCCCCAGGTATGCCCCAGGTGTGCCCAGGTGAGCTCAGGTGTGCCCCAGGTGTGCCCCAGGTGAGCCCCAGGTGTGCCCAGGTGAGCTCAGGTGAGCCCCAGGTGAGCCCCAGATGAGCCCCAGGTGTGCCCAGGTGTGCCCAGGTGTGCCCCAGGTGTGCCCAGGTGTGCTCAGGTGAGCCCCAGGTGTGCCCAGGTGTGTTCAGGTGTGCCCAGGTGTGCCCAGGTGTGCCCCAGATGAGCCCCAGGTGTGCCCAGCTGTGCCCAGGTGTGCCCAGGTGTGCCCAGGTGAGCCCAGGTGTGAGGCCACACCCTCAGTGGGCCGCATCGCTGCCTCCCCTGCCGTGCCCAGGTGTGCCAGGTGTGCCAAACTCTGCTGTAGTGCCACCGTGGGCCTGTCCCCGTGCCCAGGTGTGCCCCAGGTGTGCCCCAGATGTGCCCCAGCCTCACCTGTGTGACCCTGTGGGCGCGTCACTGCCCTCAGCTCACCTGCCCAGGTGTGCCAGGTGTGCCCAGTGTGCCAGGTGTCTCCAAGCCCATTTTAGTGCCACCATGGGCCTGTCCCTGTGCCCAGGTGTGACCCAGGTGTGAGCCAGGTGTGTCTCACCTGTGCCCAGGGCAGATCCCGCAGGTGTAGGGGCACAGGTGGCACACCTGGCACACCTGGCACAGGTGGCACAGGTGGCTGTGTGGGTGTGTCCCGGTGCCCAGGTGTGAGCCAGGTGTGTGTGCCCTGTGCCCAGGTGCGGTACCCGGACCGGATCACGCTGATCCGGGGGAACCACGAGTCGCGGCAGATCCCACAGGTGTAGGGGCACAGGTGGCACAGGTGGCACAGGCGGCTCTGTCCCCGTGCCCAGGTGTGAGCCAGGTGTGTGTGCCCTGTGCCCAGGTGCGGTACCCGGACCGGATCACGCTGATCCGGGGGAACCACGAGTCGCGGCAGATCACGCAGGTCTACGGCTTCTACGACGAGTGCCTGCGCAAGTACGGCTCGGTCACCGTGTGGCGCTACTGCACCGAGATCTTCGACTACCTGAGCCTGTCCGCCATCATCGACGGCAAGGTGGGCACCTCGGGGGGCACCTGGGGGTACCTGGGGGTACCTGGGGTACAGCTGGGGCACACCTGGGGTACAGTTGGGGGCACCTGGGGGTATCTGGGGCACACCTGAGCGCACCTGGGGGAGTGTGGGGAGTCGTGGATGCCCCTGGGGGTATCTGGGATAGACTTGGGGACACCTTGGGGGCACTTAGGGACACCTGGGGGCACCTGGGCGCACCTGGGCACACCTGGGCACACCTGGGGGCACCTGGGGCACACCTGGGATACACCTGGGCACACCTGGGACACACCTGGGCACACCTGGGGCACATCTGGGGGCACCTGGGCCACACCTGGCGCACACCTGGGACACACCTGGGGCACACCTGGGCACACCTGGGGCACACCTGGGCACACCTGGGGTGCACCTGGGCACACCTGGGGCACACCTGGGATACACCTGAGGCACATCTGGGGGCACCTGGGACACACCTGGCGCACACCTGGGACACACCTGGGGCACACCTGGGCACACCTGGGGCACACCTGGGGCACACCTGGGGCACACCTGGGATACACCTGGGGCACATCTGGGGGCACCTGGGACACACCTGGCGCACACCTGGGACACACCTGGGACACACCTGGGCACACCTGGGGCACACCTGGGACACACCTGGGCACACCTGGGGCACACCTGGGACACACCTGGGCACACCTGGGACACACCTGGGGTACACCTGGGACACACCTGGGGCACACCTGGGATACACCTGGGGCACATCTGGGGGCACCTGGGACACACCTGGCGCACACCTGGGCACACCTGGGGCACAGCTGGGGCACACCTGGGGTACACCTGGGGCACAGCTGGGACACACCTGGGGCACACCTGGCGCATACCTGGGGCACACCTGGCGCACACCTGGGCACACCTGGGGCACACCTGGGACACACCTGGGGCACACCTGGGCACACCTGGGGCACACCTGGCGCACAGCTGGGACACACCTGGGACACACCTGGGGCACACCTGGGGCACACCTGGCGCACACCTGGGCACACCTGGGGCACACCTGGGACACACCTGGGGCACACCTGGGCACACCTGGGGCACACCTGGCGCACACCTGGGGCACACCTGGGGCACACCTGGGGCACACCTGGCGCACACCTGGGGCACACCTGGGGCACACCTGGGCACACCTGGGGCACACCTGGGGCAGGTGGTGGGGGTGGCACACCAGGGGCACCCCCAAGGTCCCCAAGGTCCCCAGATCTTCGGTGCCCCCAGAGGGGTCTCCTCGTCCACACAGACCCCGATGTCCCCAAATATCCCCAAATATCCCCCAGTGTCCCCAGTGTCCCCAGTGATCCCAGTGTCCCCAGTGATCCCAGCGATCCCAGTGTCCCCATTGATCCCAGTGTCCCCAAATGTCCCCATTGATCCCATTGATCCCAGTGTCCCCAGTGTCCCCAGTGATCCCAGTGATCCCAGTGTCCCCATTGATCCCAGTGTCCCCAAATGTCCCCGTGTCCCCAGTGATCCCAGTGTCCCCAAATGTCCCCCAGTGATCCCAGTGTCCCCAGTGATCCCCAAATGTCCTCCAGTGTCCCCATTGATCCCAGTGTCCCCATTGATCCCATTGATCCCAGTGTCCCCAGTGTCCCCAGTGATCCCAGTGTCTCCAGTGTCCCCAAATGTCCCCCAGTGTCCCCATTGACCCCAGTGTCCCCAAATAGCCCCCATTGACCCCAGTGTCCCCATTGATCCCAGTGTCCCCAAATGTCCCCGTGTCCCCATTGACCCCAGTGTCCCCAAATAGCCCCCATTGACCCCAGTGTCCCCATTGACCCCAGTGTCCCCAAATAGCCCCCATTGACCCCAATGTCCCCATTGACCCCAGTGTCCCCAAATAGCCCCCATTGACCCCAATGTCCCCAAATAGCCCCCATTGACCCCAGTGTCCCCAATCACCCCCAATGTCCCCAAATATCCCCCATTGACCCCAATGTCCCCATTGACCCCAGTGTCCCCAAATAGCCCCCATTGACCCCAGTGTCCCCAATCACCCCCAATGTCCCCAAATAGCCCCCATTGACCCCAATGTCCCCAAATAGCCCCCATTGACCCCAGTGTCCCCAAATAGCCCCCATTGACCCCAGTGTCCCCAATCACCCCCAATGTCCCCAAATAGCCCCCATTGACCCCAATGTCCCCAAATTAGCCCCCATTGACCCCAGTGTCCCCAATCACCCCCAATGTCCCCAAATGTCCCCGTTGACCCCAGTGTCCCCGTTGACCCCAGTGTCCCCATTGACCCCAGTGTCCCCAATCACCCCCAGTGACCCAATGAGCCCCGCTGTCCCTTGATGGCCCTGATGTCCCCCAATGTCCCCAGATATCCCCCATTGATCCCAGTGTCCCCAATCACCCCCAGTCACCCCAAATGTCCCCAATGTCCCCAATCACCCCAATGACCCAAATCACTCCCAGTGTCCCCAGATGTCCCCCACTGATCCCAATGTCCCCATTGACCCCAATGTCCCCAATCACCCCCAGTGTCCCCTCTGTCCATCTGTCCATCCCCTGACATCCCCTCTGTCCCCTGACGCCCCCCGTGTCCGTCTGTCCCCAGATCTTCTGCGTGCACGGCGGCCTCTCTCCGTCCATCCAGACCCTGGACCAGATCCGCACCATCGACCGCAAGCAGGAGGTGCCGCACGACGGCCCCATGTGCGACCTGCTCTGGTCCGACCCCGAGGGTACGGCGGGGGTCCCCAAAAACCCGGTGTTCTGCCCCAAAACTCGCTGAGACGGCCCCAAAGCAACGAGAACGCCCCAAAATCCATCGAGATCTGCCCCAAAACTGCCCAAATTCAGAATTTTGGGGTTCTGGGGACAGGGCAGGGACAGGACAAAAAAACTCCCAAAAAATCCCTGGGTTCTACCTCAAAATTCACTGAAATGGCCCCAAAAGCAACGAGAGCGCCCCAAAATCCATCGAGATCCACCCCAAAACTGCCCAAATTCAGAATTTTGGGGTTTGGAGAGACAGGGGAGGAACAGGGCAAAAAAAAACCCCAAAAAACCCCAAAAAAACCCCTGGGTTCTGCCCCAAAACTCACTGAGACGGCCCCAAAAGCAGCGAGAACGCCCCAAAATCCATCGAGATCCACCCCAAAACTGCCCAAATTCTGCATTTTGGGGTTCTGGGGACAGGGGAGGGACAGGGTTAAAAAAACCCCAGAAACCCCTTGGTTTTGCCCCAAAATTGACTGAGACGGCCTCAAAGCAACGAGAACGCCCCAAAATCCATCGAGATCCACCCCAAAACTGCCCAAATTTGGCATTTTGGGGTTTGGGGACAGGGCAGGGACAGGACAAAAAAACCCCCAAAAAATCCCTGGGTTCTGCCCCAAAATTCACTGGAATGGCCCCAAAGCAACGAGAACGCCCCAAAATCCATCGAGATCCACCCCAAAACTGCCCAAATTCAGAATTTTGGGGTTCTGGGGACAGGGGAGGGACAGGGCAAAAAAAAAAAAACCAAAAACCCCCGGGTTTTGCCCCAAAATTCACTGGAATGGCCCCAAAGCAACGAGAACGCCCCAAAATCCATCGAGATCTGCCCCAAAACTGCCCAAATTCGGCATTTTGGGGTTTGGAGAGACAGGGGAGGGACAGGGTTAAAAAAACCCCCCAAAAATCCCTGGGTTCTGCCCCAAAACTCACTGGAATGGCCCCAAAAGCAGCGAGAACGCCCTAAAATCCATCGAGATCCACCCCAAAACTGCCCAAATTCAGAATTTTGGGGTTTGGAGGAACAGGGGAGGGACAGAGCAAAAAAAACCTCAAAAAACCCCAAATAACCCCTGGGTTCTGCCCCAAAACTCACTGGAATGGCCCCAAAAGCAGCGAGAACGCCCCAAAATCCATCGAGATCCACCCCAAAACTGCCCAAATTCTGCATTTTGGGGTTCTGGGGGAGAGGGGAGGGACAGGGTTAGAAAACCCCCAAAAAACCCCTGGGTTCTGCCCTAAAACTCGCTGAGACAGCCCCAAAAGCAGCGAGAACGCCCCAAAATCCATCGAAATCCATCCCAAAACTCCCCAAATCATGCATTTTTGGGGTTCTGGGGGACAGGGGAGGGATGGGGCAAAAAAAACCCCTAAAATCCGCAAAAGCCCCCAAAATTTTGCCTCAAATGCCACAAGATTGCCCCAAAAATCAATGAAATGGCCCCAAAATCCATCAAAATCCACCCCAAAACTGCCCAAATTCTGCATTTTGGGGTTTGGGGACAGGGGAGGGACGGGAGGGTTGGACATTCCCAGACCCCAAAAAAACCCCCAAAAATTAAAAAAACCCCCCAAATTTGACCCCAAAATTCACAGAATCGCCCCAAAATCCCGATAATTTGTCTCAAAAATCACCTGAATTCACTGAAAAACTCCCCAAATTTGGCATTTTGGGGTTCTGGGCACAGGGCAGGGACAGAGCAAAAAATCCCCAAAAATCCCAAAATTTTCCCCCAAAATTCACTGAAACGGCCTCAAAATCAACAGAAATGATCCCAAAATCCAGCCCAAAACTGCCCAAATTCGGCATTTTGGGGTTTTGGGGACAGGGCAGGGACAGGGGAGGGTTGGACACGCCCAGCCTCAAAAAACCCCAAAATTTGACCCCAAAATGCACAAAATTGCCCCAAAAATGAACGAAATGACCCCAAAATCCTTCGAAATCCACCCGAAAACCAAATTCGGCATTTTGGGGTTTGGGGACAGGGCAGGGACAGGGGAGGGTTGGACACGCCCAGCCTCAAAAAACCCCAAATTTGACCCCAAAAGCCACAAAATTGCCCCAAAAATGAACGAAATGACCCCAAAATCCTTCGAAATCCACCCGAAAACTGCCCAAATTCGGCATTTTTGGGGTTCTGGGGGACAGGGCAAAAAACCCCCAAAAAATCCCCAAAACCCCAAAATTTTGCCCCAAAACTCCCTGAAATGGCCCAAAAATCAATGAAATGACCTCAAAATCCATCCCAAAACTGCCCAAATTCGGCATTTTGGGGGTTCTGGGGAACAGGGGAGGGACAGAGCAAAAAAACCCCAAAAAATCCCAAAATCTGACCCCAAACGCCACAAAATTGCCCCAGAAAATGAACGAAATGACCCCAAAATCCATCAAAATCCACCCCAAAACTGCCCAAATTCGGCCTTTTTGGGGTTCTGGGGGACAGGGCAAAAAACCCCCAAAAAATCCCCAAAACCCCAAAATTTTGCCCCAAAACTCCCTGAAATGGCCCAAAAATCAATGAAATGACCTCAAAATCCATCCCAAAACTGCCCAAATTCGGCATTTTGGGGGTTCTGGGGAACAGGGGAGGGACAGAGCAAAAAAAACCCCAAAAAATCCCAAAATCTGACCCCAAACGCCACAAAATTGCCCCAAAAATGAACGAAATGACCCCAAAATCCATCAAAATCCACCCCAAAACTGCCCAAATTCGGGCCTTTTTGGGGTTCTGGGGGACAGGGCAAAAAACCCCCAAAAAATCCCCAAAACCCCAAAATTTTGCCCCAAAACTCCCTGAAATGGCCCAAAAATCAATGAAATGACCTCAAAATCCATCCCAAAACTGCCCAAATCCGGCACTTTGGGGTTCTGGGGAACAGGGCAAAAAACCCCCAAAAAATCCCCAAAACCCCAAAATTTTGCCCCAAAATTCGCTGAGACGGCCCCAAAATCAATGAGATCACCTCAAAATCCATCGAAATCCAGCCCAAAACTGCCCAAATTTGGCATTTTTGGAGTTCTGGGGACAGGGGAGGGACAGGACAAAAAAAAACCCCTAAAATCCCCCAAAGCCCCCAAAATTTTGCTCCAAGTGCCACAAAATCACCCCAAAAATCAACGAAATGGCCCCAAAATCCATTGAAATCCACCCCAAAACTGCCCAAATTCGGCATTTTGGGGTTTGGGGACAGGGGAGGGTTGGACATTCCCAGACCCCCAAAAACCCCCCAAAAATTAAAAAAAACCCCGAATTCGACCCCAAAATTCACAGAATCGCCCCAAAATCCCGATAATTTGTCTCAAAAATCAGCTGAATTCACTGAAAATTTCCCCAAATTCGGCATTTTGGGGTTTGGGGACAGGGGAGGGTTGGACATTCCCAGAGCCCCCAGAAACGCTCCTGAAAGGATCCAAACCAACCCCAAAATTGGACCCCAAACTTCACGGAAATGCCGCAAAAAAATCCTCATTAATTGGGCCCAAAAATCACCTGGCCCAGGTGTGTCTCCCCTGTCCCTGCCCTGTCCCTGCCCTGTCCCCAAAACCCCAAAATGCAGAATTTGGGCAGTTTTGGGATGGATTTTGATGGATTTTGGGGTCATTTCGTTCATTTTTGGGGCAATTTTGTGGCTTTTGGGGTCAAATTTGGGGGTTTTTTGAGGCTGGGCGTGTCCAACCCTCCCCTGTCCCTGCCCTGTCCCCAAACCCCAAAATGCCGAATTTGGGCAGTTTTGGGCTGGATTTTGGGATCATTTCTGTGATTTTGAGGCCGTTTCAGTGAATTTTGGGGGAAAATTTGGGATTTTTGGGGTTTTTTTTGCTCTGTCCCTGCCCTGTGCCCAGAACCCCAAAATGCCGAATTTGGGGAGTTTTTCAGTGAATTCAGGTGATTTTTGAGACAAATTATCGGGATTTTGGGGCGATTCTGTGAATTTTGGGGTCGAATTTGGGGTTTTTTTTTTAATTTTTGGGGGGTTTTTGGGGGTCTGGGAATGTCCAACCCTCCCCTGTCCCCCAGAACCTCAAAATGCAGAATTTGGGCAGTTTTGGGGTGGATTTCGAAGGATTTTGGGGTCATTTCGTTCATTTTTGGGGCAATTTTGTGGCATTTGGGGTCAAATTTTGGGATTTTTTTGGGTTCTTTTGCTCTGTCCCTCCCCTGTTCCCCAGAACCCCAAAGTGCCGGATTTGGGCAGTTTTGGGATGGATTTTGATGGATTTTGGGGTCATTTCGTTCATTTTTGGGGCAATTTTGTGGCTTTTGGGGTCAAATTTGGGGTTTTTTGAGGCTGGGCGTGTCCAACCCTCCCCTGTCCCTGCCCTGTCCCCAAAACCCCCAAAATGCCGAATTTGGGCAGTTTTGGGCTGGATTTTGGGATCATTTCTGTTGATTTTGAGGCCGTTTCAGTGAATTTTGGGGGAAAATTTTGGGATTTTTGGGGTTTTTTTTGCTCTGTCCCTGCCCTGTGCCCAGAA